>NC_037670.1:50428056-50524435 GCF_003255815.1 Theropithecus gelada | reverse complement strand
AAAAAAAAAAAAAAAAAAAAAAAAAAATTTTTATTTATTTGAAAGTGGGACTGGAAGCGGTTTCAAGTGAGTCTGAAGTAATTAGGAGTTCCTGCTGATGGATCGCACTGGAGGGACGTGAGGATTATTTATTACCGAGTCACTTGCCAGAAAGGTTAGAGGCTGAGAAGTAATTATTTTTCCTTTCTCTCTGCCCCCACCCTGCCTCTCTGTCTAAAGGGGATATTTTACGGGGCGCAGGGAGCAGTCGTGGGGTCCAGGGCCACCCAACCCCCTGCCCCAAAGAAGTGGGCTGACGGTGGAGCTGGTGCCAGAAAGATCTGGGGTCACAGGAGCCTCTGAGGGATCTGCCCCAGCCCTCCTTTCTTCTTCTTCTTTTTTTTAAATCCCTCTCTTTTCCTTCTTTCCTAGTGTAAGTTTCTCCAGGAAGGCAAAGGCACTAACTTGCTGTGTGCTCAGCCCCTTGTGGGATTCTGGGACACTCTGAAATGTGCCATTGGAGCCTCAAGGATACCCTAGGGCAGAATAGCCCAGGCAGCTGGGACAGCAGGTGCAGAGGCCTTGGGTGGGGACCTGCTGGCACCTGCAGGGCTGGGCAGGACAGGGGATGGACAGAGAGAGGAATGGCCAGATTAGATGTTCTGAGAAGCCTTGGAGGGTCAGGAATAGGGAACACCCCTGATCCACTTACTGTCTTCACCTGGTAAGTGTGGGCTTTCAAAAATGCAAAACTCACCCCTTTTTCCCCTCTCTCCAACCTGTCCCAGCCTGGATTTGCCTTGCCATCACTCCCACTCTCTCCTGCAGTAGCATTTCACACTTCCAGGGAGCCGCCGGGTGCAATAGAAGGCTGGGAGTCATGAGGGACAAGAAGCGCAGCCTGACTGGCGTCAACAGAAGAGGAATTTTGTTGCCTCCTGGAGCTGATCTGTCTGGGGTAGATCTCCGCCTTCAGGCATGGCTTGATCCAGGGCTCAGTTGTCATCATCAGGGTCCACATCTGAGATCTGATTCTTCTGAGATGGTGGCTTGACCTTGAGGCTCCAAAAATTTTCCAAGGATCTAGACTTCCAACCAAGATAAAGCAACAGGAGCTAGATTTACCCTTTCACCCAAAACATCAAGAAAACCAGACAAAATTTAAGAAACAATGGCTTTTAGGATGCTAGACATCAGGTAGCAAAAGACAGTGCTCCCTGAAAGAAGGGGGAGAAATACAGGGAGTCTTGCGAGAGTTTTCAGGCTGTGGCGCAGGGAGGGGTACCCAAGTGTAGCCCAACAAACCCCCTCAGTTGAGGAGACAGGGCTAAGGGTCTTAAGAGACGAAGGTGGCTTGAGTTTGCAGGACAACGCACATAAAACGAGAGTCCTGAACAGAGAGTGAGGACTTGGGAGGTCTGCAGAGAGTTCATCCCAAGTGTTCAACTTATCAGTGCATGAATGTGGAGAAATTGTCCAAGGCCTGGGGAAGAACCATCCAAAAGGATTAGAGACCAATGCCCAGTGCTGACTCAGGGCTGGGAGATGTATTCTCCCCAGCCAGACTCATGATGGCAAAACTCATCATTTGCAGGTCCCTAGGAAGAATGTTCAAGAAGGTGTTGCCTCAGTTGTAAGGCATAATTAGCACCAGACTGCCACAGATGCACTACACCAATAACAACAGCAAGACTAGAAAGGATTGTGCCCTTCCTTCCTTCCTTCCTTCCTTCCTGACTTCCTTCCCTCCCTCCCTCCCTTCCTCCCTCCCTCTCTCTGTCTCTCTCTCTCTCTCTCTCTCTCTTTTTTTCTTTATTAGACTGAGTCTCACTCTGTCACAGGCTGGAATGCAATGGCACCATCACTGGTTCAAGCGATTCTCCTGCCTCAGCCTCCCGAGTAACTGGGCTTACAGGCGTGCACCACCACGCCCAGCTAATTTTTATATTTTTAGTACAGACAGGGTTTCACCATGTTGGCCAGTATGATTTCAATCTCCTGACCTCGTAATCCACCCAGCTTGGCCTCCCAAAGTGCTGGGATTACAGGCATGAGCCACTGCGCCCAACCTTTTTTTTTTTTTTTTTTTTTTGAAATGGAGTCTTGCTCTATCACCCAGGCTGGAGTGCAATGGCACCATCTTGACTCACTACAGCCTCCGCCTCCCAAGTTCAAGCAATTCTCTTGCCTCAGCCTCCTGAGTAGCTGGGATCACAGGCACCCGCCATCATGCCATCAAGCTAATTTTTATATTTTTATAGAGACGGGGTTTCACCATGTTGGCCAGGCTGGTCTAGAACTCCTGACCTCAGGTGATCCACCCGCCTCAGCCTCCTAAAGTGCTGGGATTACAGACATGAGCCACCACGCCTGGCCAGATCACATTGTTTCTAAGCAACTTGACTGCATCCCAAAATACAGACTCAGGTATATTTATAGAAATATGAAAATATCAAGCAACCAGTGAGATAAAGTTCACAATGTCTAGCATCCAATCAAAGATTATCAGGCATTAAAAGAAACTGAAAAAACATGACCCAAAATAAGGAGAATACTTGACCAATGGAAACTGACCCCAGGACTGACACAGATGTTAGAATGAGCAGACAGGCACATAAAATCAGTTGTTATAACTATTCTATATGCTCAAAAAGTTAAGTAGAAACATGGAAGATGTAGGCTGGATGAGGTGGTTCACACCCATTACCCCAGCACTTTGGGAGGCTGAGGTGAGAGGATTGCTTGGGGCTAAGAGTTCAAGACCAGCCTGATCAACATAGCAAGACCCTGTCTCTACAAAATCTTTAAAAATTAGCTGGAAATGGGGATGCATTCCTGTAGTCCCAGGTACTTGGGAGGCTGACACAGGAGGATCACTTGAGTTCAGGAGTTTGAGGCTGCAGTGAGTTATGGTCATTCTACTGCACTCCAGCCTGGGTAACAGAGAGAGAAGAAAGAAAGAAAATAGAAGGAAGGAAGGAAGGACAGAAGGAAGGAAGGAAGGAAGGAAGGAAGGAAGGAAGGAAGGAAGGAAGGAAGGAAGGAAGGAAGGAAGGAAGGAAGGAAGGAAGGAGAGAAAGAAAGAGAGGAGAGAAAGAAGAAAGAGGAAAGAAAGAAAGAGAGAGAAAGGAAGGAAGGAAGGAGAGAGGGAAGGAAGGAAGGGAGGAAGGAAGGAAGGGAGGGAAGAGAAGAGAAAGAGAGAAATGAAAGATAAAGAAAGGAAGAAAAGAAACATAGAAGATACAAAAATGACCCAAACTGAACTTGTAGTTGTGCAAACTATAATGTCTTAGATTTAAAAATACACTAGATGGCATTGATAGAAGATTAGACATGTCAGAAGAAGCTATTCAGAATGAAGAATAAATCTTTTTACTTTAATTACAAACATCAGTGAGTTGTGGGACAGTTTCAAGCAGCCTAATGTGTAGGTAGTTGGAGTTCCTGAAGGAGAGGGGAGAGAAATATTTTGAAGAGATAATGGCTGAAAATTTACCAAATTTGATCAAAAGTATAAACTCACGGATAAGAAGTCTGACATACCGCAAGTTTAAGAAACATGATGAAAAGTACATGCAGGTGTAATTTATGAAATTACTGAAAAGAAGATTTATTATTATTATTATTATTTTTGCAGTGGGGTCTTGCTCCGTCACCGAGGTTGGAGTGCACTGATGCAATCACAGCTCACTGCAGATTCTGCCTGCTGGGCTCAAGTGATCCTCCCACCTCAGCCTCCTGAGTAGCTGAGACTACAGGTATGCACCACCATGCCCAGCTAATTTTTTATATTTTCTGTAAAGATGAGTTTTCACCACGTTGGTCAGGCTAGTCTCAAGCTCCTGACCTCCAGTGATCTACCCACCTTGGCCTCCCAAAGTGCTGGGATTACAGGCATGAGCCACCGTGCCTGGCCTAATTTTTTTTTTTTTTGAATTTTTTATAAAGATGGGGTTTCACCACGTTGTCCAGGCTGATCTTGAGCTTCTGCACTGCACTCAAGCAATCCACCTGTCTCTGCCTCCCAAAGTGTTGGGATTACAGGTGTGAGCCACTGTGCCCAGCCAAGGAAAATCTTAAAAGCAAAGAAAAGATACAGAGAGAAAACATACAGAAAGATAAAAATAAGAATGAGAGCATGTTTTTTTTTCAGTGGACATATTAAAGCAAGAAGACAGTGGAGCAACATTTTGAAAGTACTGAAAACCCTTTCAACCTAGAATTCTATACCCAGCAAAACTATTTTTCAGAACTGACAATGAAATAAAGACATTTTCATGAGTTTCAAGTCAAGGTTAAGTGGAAAAAAATTAAAAAATAAAAAAAGACATTGTCAGACAAACAACAGCTGAAATAACTCAGATAACTCATCAGCAGCAGACGTGTACTACAAGAAACGTTAAAGGAAGTCTTTCAAGCTGATAGAAATGTGAATTTACCCAAGGAATGAGAGGCACTGGGAATGGTGAGTATACAGGAAAATACATGATTTTCTGTTGCTATATAAATGTCTTCCAGTGATAACTGACCATTTAAACAAAATAATAACAATGTTTGTCAGGTTTATAACACAAGTATAAGTAAAGTGAATGCCGACAATAGCAAAAACCCCATGATGGGAGAAATGGGAGTATTTGTACAACAGCAATTCCACAAAAACTGTCCAAGGGATTCTATCAGTGTCAATATCCTGGTTGTGATATTGCATTATAGTTTGCTTTTTAAAATTATTTATTTATTTATTTATTTATTGAGACAGAATCTTGCTCTGTCATGCAGCCTGGAGTGCAGTGGTGCAATCTTGGCTCACCGCAACCTTCGCCTCCCGGGTTCAAGCAATTCTCCTGCCTCAGCCTCCCGAGTAGCTAGGACTACAGGCATGCACCACCATGCCCAGCTAATTTTTGTATTTTTAGTAAAGACGGGGTTTCACCATGTTGGCCAGGCTGGTCTCAAACTCCTGAACTCGTCATCCCCCTGCCTCGGCCTCCCAAAGTGCTGGGACTAGAGGCTTGAGCCACGGCACCCAGTCAGTTTGCTTTTTTTTTTTTTTTTTAGATGGATTGTTGCTCTGTCACTCAGGCTGGAAGGCAGTGGCAAGATCCCAGCTCACTGCAACCTCTGCCTCCTGTGTTCAAGCAATTCTCTTACCTCAGCCTCCTGAGTTAGCTGGGACTACAGACATGTGCCACCATGCCCGGCTAATATTGCATTTTTAGTAGAGACAGGGTTTCGCCATGTTGGCCAGACTGGTCTTGAACTCCTGACCTCAGGTGATCTGCCGCCTCGGCCTCCCAAAGAGCTGGGAATACAGGTGTGAGCCACTGCACTAGGCCTGCATTATAGTTTTGTTATAGATGTTACCACTGGGGAAAACCAGGCAAAGGGTACACTGTATTATTTCTTACAATTGCATGTGAACCTACAATTATCTCAACACAAAAAATTATTTGTGAGTGTGGTTTTTTTGTATGTTTGTTTTTGTTTTGTTTTTTTGTTTTTTGTTTTGAGACAGAGTCTCACTCTGTCACCCAGGCTGGAGTGCAGTGATATGATCTCGGCTCACTGCAAGCTCCACCTCCCAGGTTCAAGTGATTCTCTTGCCTCAGCCTCCCGAGTAGCTGAGATTACAGGCACCCAACACCACGCCCGGCTAATTTTTTGTATTTTTAGTAGTGACAGTTTTCACCATGTTCTCCAGGCTGGTCTCAAACTCCTGACCTCAAGTGATCCACCTGCTTTGGCCTCCCAAACTGTTGTGATTACAGGCGTGAGCCACTGCACCCAACCTAAATTTTTTAAACTTAAAAAGTCAATACAAACTAATAGAAAAAAAAAAAAAAACCATGATGTACAAAATACCTAAGTTTTAAACATAGAATCTGGAGGGAGAAAATTCCAGAGAGCTGAGGGGAAGCAAGTTCCAGGCCCTTCCTCTTTCCTACCACACCATTTCCAAATCTCACATCTTGACGCCATGAGCTCAGAAGATAAATCTTTCTAACACTCAGTTTCTACACCGGGAAAACAAGGATTAAAAACAGCTGCTTCAACAGATGGATGTTATCCATACATGACTCAGTCATAAAAAGGAAGGAAGGACTGGCACAGGCTACAGAAGGGAGGAACCTTGAAAACATTCTGCCGAGTGGGGCCAGGCGCGGTGGCTCACACCTGGAATCCCAGCACTTTGGGAGGCCGAGGCGGGCGGATCCCCTGAGGTCAGGAGTTTGAGACCAGCCTGGCCAACATGGTGAAACCCTGTGTCTACTAAAAATACATAAATTAGCCGGGCATGGTGGTTGGCGCCTGTAATCCCAGCTACTTGGGAGGCTGAGGTAGGAGAATCGCTTGAACCCGGGAGGCGGAGGTTGCAGTGAGCCGAGATTGTGCCATTGCACTCCAGCCTGGGCAATAAGAGTGAACCTCCGTCTTACAACAAAACAAAACAAAAACAAAAACAAAAAAATTAGCCAGGTGTGGTGGCACACGTCTGTCATCCCAGCTGCTCTGGATGGCTGAGGCAGGAGAATCACTTGAACCCGAGAGGTGGAGGTTGCAGTGAGCCCAGATCATGCCACTGCACTCCGGCCTGAGCAACAGAGCAAGACTGTTTTGTTTCTCAGCAAAACAAAAAACAAAACAAAACACCATGATGCCAGGTGAAGGAAGCCAGACCCTATGATCCTGCTGATATGGAATACCCAGAACAGGCAAATCCATAGAGGCGGAAAACAGACTGGCTGCTGGCTGCCAAGGGCGGGGGTGACTGCTACTGGGTATGTGGTCTGTTTTGGGGTGATAAAGGTTTTGGACTAGTCAGTGGTGGTGGCTGCACATTGTGAAAGCACTAAGTCCCTCTGTGTTGTACACTCTAAAATGGCTAGTGGTTAATGTTATGTCCTGTGAAGTTTCCCTCCATTTAAAACAAAAGGATCAGATGTAGTGGCTCATGCCTGTCATCCCCAGTACTTTGGGAGGCTGAGGTGGGAGGATCACTTGAAACCAGAAGTTTGAGACCAACCTGGGCAGTACAGCAAGACTTTGTCTCTACAAAAATGTTTATAAAATTAGTGGGGTGTGGTGGTGCACACCTGTAGTCCCAGTTACTCGGGAGGCTGAGGTGGGAGGATGACAGAAAGAGTGAGACACTGTCTCAAAAAACTTAAAAAAAAAATAAATAAAAAATAGAAATTCTCTTAGAGACAGATCTCACTCTGCCGCCCAGGCTGGAATGCAGTGGTGTGATCACAGCTCACTGCATCCTCGACTTCCCAGGCTCAAGTGATTCTCCCACCTCAGCCTCCCCAGTAGCTGGGACTACAGCGTCATCACACCTATATTTTTAGTAGAGGCCAGGCCAATCTTGAACTCCTGACCTCAGGTGATCTGCCCATCTCGGCCTCCCAAGGTGCTGAGATTACAGGCATGAGCCACTGTGCCTGGCCTGTAAGAGAATTTTTTAAAGGAAGGAGAAGGAGAAGGAGAAGGAGAAGGAGAAGGAGAAGGAGAAGGAGAAGGAGAAGGAGAAGGAGAAGGAGGAGAAGGAGAAGGAGAAGGAGGAGGAGAAGGAGGAGGAGAAGGAGGAGGAAAAGGGAGGAGGGTAAGGAGGAGGGACGAGGGGGAGAAGGAGGAGGGGGAGGAGAAGGGGAGAGGAGGAGGGGGAGGGGGAGGAAGGAGAGGAGGAGGAGGAAGAGAGAGGAGGGGAGGAGGAGACGGAGGGGGAGGAGAAGGGGGAGGAGGGGGAGCAGGAGGAAGGGGAGGAGGGAAAGAGGGAAGGAAGGGGAGGAGGAGGAGGGGAGAGGAGGAGAAGGGGAGGAGGAGGAGGGGAGGAGCAGGGGGGAGGGAGGAGGGGAGGAAGAAGGAGGAGGGGGAGGATTAGGGGAGGAGAGAGGAGGGGAAGGGAGGAGGGGAGGGAGGAGGGGGAGGAGAGGAAGGGAGGAGGGGAATGGAGGAGGGGAGGAGGAGGGAGGGGGAAAAGGAGGAGAGGGAGGGGGAAGAGAAGGGAGGAGGGGGGGGAGAGGGGAAGAGGGGGACGAGGGGGAGGAGGGGGAGGAGGGGAGGAAGAGGAAGAGGAGGTTAGGAGGATTATATCAAGTGAGATGACATTTGTAAAGACCTGTACCAGGCCAGGCAGCTGTTGAAAGCACCATCAACAGCAGCTGTTTATTTTGCAACCTGCTCTCCAAATTAATTTCTTCCAGTTATTTAGTGCTTTTGCTTATGTTCCCCACAACCCCATCTGTGGCTATTCTTTTTACACCCATTCAATAGCTGAGCAGATGAGGCTCAGAGAGGGTAAGTGGCCTGCCCAAAGTTACACAGCAGGGCCGGTCCAAGCCCAGGCTCCTGGTTCCAAGTCCAGCTCTTCCTGTGCAATCACCACAAGGTCACGTGCCTGCCCTTGCAGGGGAAGGGGCCCTCAGTGCGTGGACCTCAAACGGCCGTGCTCTCGGTGGCAGTCAGGTGAACGTGGAACTTGGCCGAGGGCTGGCTCAAAGCAGAAAAGGAGCTCTGATGAGGGGGCTGTCCCCAGAGGTGTGGGCAGGACTGGGAGCCGGAGGATCACTCGGGCAAGTGTCCTGGGGCTAGCAGTGCAGGCCACTGCCGCCCAGGCCGAAGCAGCAGGAAGGGCGGGCACAGTCCAGGATGCGACAGGAGTGGGGCTGCCGGGGGAGCTGTGGCTCTGGAGGAGGAAGGAGCCCTCACCACACGGCAGCCCTAGGAGAGGGAGCCAGGGAAACGCACGCTTTCCCCTCTCTCGTCTACCAGCCCCAAGCCAGAGACCAGGGAGCTAGAGGCGGGGGTGGGGGGTGAAGCCTGCTCCCCTCCCAGGCCCAGAACAGGTGCAGTGCAGCCTGGGAGTGGAGAGGCACACGTGGCCGTCTCCAGTCCACAGCACCACCCCACTCCTGTACCGCTGCACCTTCCCGGCTTCCCTGGGGACCGCACCCATCCTCCTTGCAGAGCATCTTTTAAAAATGTCACACAAACTGCACAATTCCCCACCCCCGCTCCTCCCAGCCCCTCCTCTCCCCACCGGTGCAGCCTCAGGGACTTCCCCACATGCTGTTCCACCCACCAATGCTTTTCCCTCCCCTCCCCACCTGGCCAGCTCTGACTCCTCCTTCAGGTCCAGGAGTCCCTCCTCCAGACCCTGGGCCCTTTGCTGCACACCCTCCTCCTTCAGAATGCCCTGGGGACCTGGCTGGGGGCAGGGCCGGATCTGGTTTGTTCCCTGCCGTGCCCAGCCTGCCCCAGTGCCTGGCTCCAGGAAGAACTCGAAGAATAGCTGTGAGATGAGGAGTGAGCGAATGAGTGAGCAGATGCGTGAACGTGTTCAGGGCACCAGGTGGCTTCTTAGCCACAGCTGCAGACGGGTGTGGGATTTGCCTGAGGAGCTGTCTTGCTCCACGGGAGGCCCAGGGCTCCAGCTGCCGCTACCCTGCCCTGGCAGTCACTTCCTCTGCTCTTTACAGGGAGGTAGGCTCTGGGGAGAGGAAGCAGATGGGCTAGCCCCAACTCCAGAAAAGACTCCGGGGCTGCTGATGGAGGGCAGAGACCTGGCTCCATTCCAGGCTGCACTGCCTCTCTGAGCCTCAGTTTCCCTATCTGTAAAGTGGGCCCATTTCTGGCCCTCACTTTGCAGGACTCTACAGAGCAGAAGAGCCCTGTGGCCACAGCCCTCTTCTGCAGGGGCAGACCCCCATCCCTCCAGTCTTGTTCATCCAGCCGCCTTGGTTTCTGCCTTTGCTCTGCTCCCAGAATCCCAGCCACCGGGCTCCCTGGGGGCAAAGGAGACTGGCGGGGTAGGGGTGGCCCAACTGACCGAGGGACCTTCTGCAGCTGCAGGGAGACCAGGGCAGCCCAGGGGAAAAGGCAGGCAGGCAGGGCAGAGACGGAAGGTTTGGGTACCGCTGGCCACCCACATCTGTGCCCCATGGGCCACCCACGTCTATGCCCCAGTGCCGACCGGCTGTCCGTCCATCTGCGCTGAGCCGTTTGTCCGCCAGGGCTGGCGGGGGCTGCCGGGCACGCAGCTGTTTGCTGGGCCTTGTCATGAACCAAACACGGTAACTGTTTAACGATCGAGCCACACTAATGAATATTGGGCCAGATATTTTCGAGGCTGTTCCGACTGATTACTTGGAGAGCTGAGTTCGTCTCCAATTACCCAGGCAATTAGGCGACTAATTAAACACTTACCCTTCGCTTCGTAAACAGGAGTGAGCGGGTGGGAGCGGGAGCGGGCTCTGGCGGTGCCTGTGAGTTATTGGCTGTCAGAGAGCCCCATGCGCTCACAAACACACGTGCACACGCACACGCGCACACCAGCATCTCAGCCGCTCCGTGGGCAGGTGGGCCAGTGGTCAGACATGCAGGGGGACCGGCATCCGGAAGGACGGAAGGGCCTGTCCAGACCTCATGTCAGAGTCCGGCCTGCTCAGCCATCCACTGTGCCCACTCTGGGAAGCCCTCCTGCTTGCCCTGGCCCGAAGGAGCTCAGTCTGTTGACTGCTGGGCCTGTCCTCCACCTCCAGGGAAACTCTCCTCTCCTGGGCTCGGGATTCCTGCAGGGCAGAGGCCGTTCTGTCCGCTGAGAGGGGCAAAGCCAGCAGGCCCCAGCCTCTGGCCTCCACCCACACTCCCTGCCAGAGTGATCTGCCTGGAAGACGCACCTGAGCCATCACGCATGGAGGATTTAAGGCATGGCTCCCAACTGCAGTGATAGTCCACCCACAGAGGGGCTCAACGCCCTCTGTGCCGCCTCTGGGCTGGCTGTGACAGCCCCAAGCCACGAAGGAGTCAGAGGCAACGACACGGGCTTCCGGGACTGGCAGAAGAGGCCAGGCCAGGCGCTTCCGCCCTGCCACCAGGATGCTGGTGCACGAAGGCCTGTGCCACCGTGCTGCACATATGTGTATGTGTACATGCATGCACACATTTATACACACATGGCATACGTGTGCACACTTTCAGTCTGCACAGATTTGCAAACAATTGTAGGGGCTCATGATCCCTAGAGACCACACACGGTGCTCCTCCCCCGAGGGTGGGGCCTGGGATGGGGAACCTGGATCCCGTCTCTCTCTCTCTCCCGCATACACCCTTCCCATGTACCATGGCAGAGGCCAGGAGGACAGGGACGTCCTTGGGCCCGCAGGCAGAGCTCTCTCTCTCCTGGTCACCCGCGGGGCAAGGCTTCGTGAGCCCCACCTGGCCTGCAGGAGGGGGAGGGGAAGACATTGTGTGTTATACTCCAGGGACCCCACCTCGCCTGCTCTACCATTTCCCGTGGCCACAAGGTCAGACCCCCATCACTCCTGCCCTATTTGCCTCCAGGCCCAGACACCCCTTCCACTGCTCCCCGCAAGATACAGAGCCTGACAAACAGCGGGTGCATCATAAATGCCTGTGGAAGGGACGTCTTAGCCAGACCTCCGAGAGCCTCCAAGTTCAAGCACTACCTCACCTCCCCACTCGCTGAGAGGAAACCACCCGGCCATCCCCCAGCCTCCCAGGTCCCCACCCTCCTCAGGGAGCCCTCTGGGGGCAGGTGCCCAGCTCCCCTGTCAGGACAGTGCCCCCAGGAGGGTTCACCATGGCATCCAACACCAGCGTCCCAGGAACAGGGCAACCAACTGACTTCAGTAAACGCTGTCCCTGGGGTTGTGCAAGGTGCCCTGTAGATGCAGCCGACACCTACAGTCAGGCAACTTTAGGTCCAGGAAATGACCCTGGGCAGCCTGGTGGACCTGGTCTAGTCAGCTGCAGGCAGTAAGGGCAGCACCAAAGCTCCCAGAGGAAGGAGAGATTCCACCTGCGGACAGCATCTCTGCTCCTGGACCCGCATCCAGTCTGCCCCTCCTGGAAGCTGGTCATGAGGACCCGGGACTTGCCTGCCAGCCCCACGATCACAGCAGCTGATGCCTACAATAAGTCTCTCTTATAAACATATATACACACATATACATATACACATATACATATACACATATACATAAATATATACATATACACATATACATAAATATATACATATACACATATACATAAACACATACATATATATGTATGCATATATACATATACCTATATATAGACATATACACATATAGACTATACATATACACATATATACATATACACACATACATATACACATATACATACATACATATACACACATACATATATAAACATACATGTGCACACATACACATAAATACATATACATATATAGACATATATACACAATACACATACACAAATACATATATAGACACATATGCACATATACACATATATACATATACATATATATCCATACCCATATATAGACACACATATACATATATACATACACATATACATATCTCCAAATACACATATATACATATATGCATGTACATAAACACATATACATAGATGCATAGATATGTACATATATAGACACATGTACACACATATACATATATGCATATGCATATATACATATGTAGCAGAACCAGCTGCAGACAAAACTCCTCAGACACTGGATTAAAGAAGGAAGGAGGCTTATTCAGCCGGGAGCTTTGGCAGACTTGCGTCTTAAGAACTGAGCTCCCTGAAAAAGAAATTCCTGGCCCTTTTAAGGGCTTACGGCTCTAAGGGGTCCACGTGAAAGGGTCGTGATAGATGGAGCAAGTGTGGGGAACGTGACTGGGGGCTTCCTGCATCAGCTGACAGAAGAGAAAGTTGTGCAATGCTTCCTCATACAATGTCTGGAATTTACAGATAACACAAGTAGTTTAGGGCAGGAGTTGATATTATTTTAACTCCTAGGGCCAGGTGGTGGTGCCAAGATCGTCTGGCTATTTATCTTACTTCTGTTTCTTTTCAACTTTGTGCTTTTTTCCTTTTCTCCTGTCCTATAAACTAGGCAAAAGTGGGGAAGAGGGGGGCAGCAGGAAAAGTGGTGGTCTCCTTTCTTAATATACCTCTATATAGACATATACACATATAGACTATACATATACGCATATATACATATGTAGACATACATATAGACATATCTGTATACACACATATACATATATACATATACATATATACACACATACATATATACATATACATATATACATACACATATATACACATACATATATACACACATATACATATACACATATACATATATACACACATATACATATTTTGTTTTTGTTTTTTTGAGATGGGATCTTACTCTGTTGCCCAGGTTGGAGTGCAGTGACGGGATCATAGCTCATCGCAGCTTTGAAGTCCCAGGCTCAAGCGATCCTCCTGCCTCAGCCTCCGGAGTAGCCGGAATGACAGGTGCACAACACCACACCTTGCCAAATTTTTAAAAGATTTTTTGTAGAGATGGGGGTCTCACTATGTTGCCCAGGCTGGTCTTGAACTCTTGGACTCAAGCAATCCTCCTGCCTCAACTTCCCAAAGTGCTGGGATTACAGGCGTGAGCCTCTGTGCCCAGCTTATATTTACATTTTATATATAACAGAATAATATATGTAGATATATTACAGACACACATAATATATAATAAAATATATAATGATGTGTAGAATATGCACAGGTAATGATGATGTGTCCACATGTACTGAACGCCGGCCCTGTGCCAAGGGCTGGAGCCTACAGTCTGGGTGGAGGCTGGCTAGGAGTGTGGGGACAGACATTGAAGAATAATAATACTTCAATATAATGCAGCCCTGCAGCCCACACCTGTGCTCTAAAGAAGCCCAGGAGCCTGGAGCGGGGCTGTGAAAGGAGGATCTGGGGGAAGTCAGGGAGGGCTTCCCTGAGGAGGTGACTGGGGAGAGTGAGAGTGAACTAGGAGAGCATAGGAGGGAGGGCAGAGGCGGCAGCAGGCTCCCGGGCCCTGTGGTTGGAAGGAGGGGCGGGGCCTGGAGGAGGGTGGGCTGGGGGGCAGTGGGGTGCCTCTGGGGCGTCGTCAGGGGCAGTGGTTGGGGTCAGGCCTGGACCCTGAACGCCATACGTGGCCACAGCGCCTCGTGTGTCCAAGAGGATTTTCCGAAGTCGGCCTTGGCTGCATCTCCCCTCCCACACACCTGTCTAGAACTGGCCTCTGCCATCGAGACAAAGGCCTTTGCTTTCCCTGCCTGGAAGACAGGCAGGCTCGGTGCCTCCCTTCTAACGGCTGGCATGTGGAAGAGAGAAAGCTCTGAGGTGCCCGAGCGGAGTGGGAGAAGGCCGTGCCGCTCCCATCTGCCCTGGTACCCGGCCTCTATGCAGTGAGGAGGCCCAGGCCACACAGGGGCACCTGCAGGCCCCAGCCCTGGACCTCATGCCCGACGTGCAAGTGAAGAGCCTTTGCCTGGATCCAACCTCCACCCCGCCTCCCAGCTGCCACGGAGACAACCCGGCCCTGCCAAGTCCCCATTTTGTGAGCAAAATGGATGTTTGAAGCCACCGAGATGTGGAGTGCTTTGGGGGCAGCACATCTCAGTGTAGCCTCCCAGGCCCTCCCCAGAGGCCCTGTCCAAAGAGCAGAGACCTGGAGTTGAAGCGTTTGAGACCCACCCTGACCACACTGCCAGCAAGTGGTGTCTGGATTTGAACCCAAGAAGCACCCAGCCAGTCCTGAGGGGCAGCAGAGGAGGAGGATGGTGAGACCCCAGCCCAGGGGGGCGGAGAGCAGCAGCCACATACACGCCCCCGGGAAGCGAGGGCCCTTAAATGCTGGCCATACCCTCGGGGCACCTGGATGGGGCAGAGGGCAGTGCATGGCGCATCACAGCTGGCCTCACACTGACCTCCATGGGGGTCCCTGGTACCCACTCCCTGGGCCACACCATGGATCTTGCAGCCCCAAGAAAGGACTCTGAACACTGCCCCTACCAGGTGACATCTGGAAGAGTCATGCGGTGGGGCTGGGCCTGGGGTGCAAATGCTTTCCTCCCTGGGGGCCGCACTCCCCCATCCCCTCTGCCTCCTCCACCTGCTTTGCCATCCAGAGGCCAAAAGCCCCTCAGACTCTGCGTTGAGTGCCAGGACCGGCCTGCTGGAGACCTTCTGGGTTCTCCCACCAGCCTCAGGGCTATGGGATGTCACAGAAGGACCTGCACCCGGCGGCGCCCAGGCTGAGCCATGGCACTGGTTTGTGGGCGGCTGGAACAAAATGCCGCAAGCTAGGAAGCCTCAGGCCACAGGAATTGGCCATCTCCGTTCTGGAGGCCAAGTTTGAGACCAGGCGTTGGCAGGGCTGGTTCCCTCCTCCCTCTGGGGGTCCCTGCTCCAGGGCCCCTCCAACCTCCAGGGCTGCTGGCACTCCTGGGCGGGCCTCGCTGTGCAGACGTGGTGCTCCGGGGTCTCTGCCCATCTTTACGAAGCATTTTTCTCCATGTCTCTGAGCCTGACTTCCCCATCCTCCCCTGAGGACAGCTGTCGCCTTAGACAGAACCCCCCTCAGCCATAGTTATCTGGACATTTGCAGAGACCTCATTTCCTAGTAGGGCCATACTCAGGAACCAGGGCCTGCACACTCGGTCACCTGTGTGTTAGGCAACCCTGGCCTGGGCCTCAGTTTCCCCACCACATGAGGCCAAAGAAGGCAGGCCTGGGTCGCTTCCTTTAGCCTCAGCCCCGTGCCCAGAGTGCTGATTCCAGCCGTGTGTTCACAGCCTGGGGTCCTCGCTGGCCCAAGGGGCCCTATCCACAGCTTGGAAAAGCTCAGCCAGTTCCACACCTCCTGGAGGCTGAGTGAGGCGGGGACTGCGGAGACACCTCCCTGGGGAGCCGAGAGAGTGGAGGACAGGGTGAGCGGGACTCCCTGCAGTCACCTCCTCCACAGGGAGAACTCCTGGCATCCTCCATGCCAGCCTGGCCCCACCCCAGCCCCTTCCCATCTCCATTCTGCCCACTTCTTGCTCCTAACCCTACCAGAGATAGGCAGCCTCTTCCTGGCATTCGGGGCCTCCAGAACCACAGCCAGCGTCCCCTCCCCTCCCAGCCCCTGCCTGTGCCCTGTAGCCCCAGAAGCTTTCCTGCCTCCAGGCCTGTGCTCGGCTGGGTACCTGGTTCAGGAGCCTCTGCACCAGCCAGAGTGCGGGCTGGGGCCCCAGGGAGGCGCTCCCTGGGGTTGGCAGAACCAGATGCCTGAAAAACAAAGACAGGTGGGAGTGAGGGAGAGAGAAGAAACGCCTGGTAAACTAACAAATGAATGAAGGAACGAAGGAAAGAATGAGCGAGGCTGTGGACAAGCCGGCTGCCCCGCAGACCACGTCAGGGTCTCTAAGAGCTTGGGCCGCAGACGAATCCAGGTCTGCCCCTCTCAATCTGTGGGACTCGGGCAAGCCTCATCCGCCGTTGGAGCCTCAGTCTCCTCATCTCTCAAATGGGGGTGACACCATCCCCACTGCCAGGGGTTCCACTGAGAGGGTCACAGGAAGGTGCTTAGCCCAGGGCCTGGCCCCAGGGCACTTGACAGGCCCTAACGCTTTGGCTTTGCGCTACAGGGGTACCTGCCATCCCAGGATGCCACTGTTGGGGCCCCGGGCACAAGAACCACTGGGCAGCACTGGCCCCGGCCACTCCACACTGGAGGCCTGCTCCCCCTTTATTTCAGGAGTCCCCACCTCTTCACCACTCCTCTGGGACTGGGGAGCATTTCGGGGACCCCAGCCAGGGCTCATAGCAGCCAGGATACCCAGGGACTCACTCCCGGCACTCACAAGCCCAGAGACCCCGCTGGGCCCCTGCCACCCCCACCGCCCGGCGCTGGTGCCCGCCCTGCCAGGCCCAGCCGAGAGGCCGGTGGAGGGCGGCCACGCCAGACAAAAAGCCTCTGTTTCGGCTCAGCTGCGCTAGGCCGATATTTATGGCGGGCCGGGAGTTTAAGAAAACAGGGGCCTTCCGTCCACGGGCGAGCGCGGCCAGCAGGGGAAGCCGGGGGCTAATTAAATCTGCACGGGCCGGGGCCACAGAGGCCGATTGTGCGGCCAGAGGATGTTAATGTGCATTTTAAATATTTATTGTAACTGAGGTAGGTTAGGAAAACAGACATCCTTCCTTTCAACACTCTGTGCGTCAGATTTAGGGGCTTGCCTGGCTGCTGAGTGATTTCACAGCAGTCGGCGAGGCCAGGAACCCATCCATCACGCCCCGCGAGAGGCCGGTGGAGGGGAAGGATTAGCGGCTGATTTATGGGCCGGCAGGGCCCACAGGCCCGCGAGTGGGCAGGGCAGCCGCGCACCTGTCTGGGGCGGTGGGCAAGACGGGTAGGAGGGGCATGGAGGGACCCAGGGGTCTCCCTGTGTCTGGCAGGGGCAGGAACAGGAACAGCTTCAACTCAGCCACCATGACGCTATGCAAGGGCTGCGGGCTCCAGGCACCCCTGCCCCTCTCTGGGCCTCAGTTTCCCCATCCAGAACACGGGAGTAGATGAGTCACTGGGCAAGTTTGCTGGAAGCAAAATAAATCTGTGGCGTGATGCTTGCTGCTGGTAAACGCTCTCAGGAAGTAAAGCCCTGGGGTGCTGCGTTTGCCAGGTTCCACGGTGCAAACACTCCCTCCCGGCCGATGTCCAGCTGCCGACTTGCGATGGCCGAGCATGGAGCGGAGCGGGGCAGAACTGCGGATAGTCGGCTCCCATGGACGGGTCCCAGCTGGCAGGAACTGACCCCAGCGCCCCTGCCTACAGCCAGCGGCCAGCATGGGGCCTCTCTGGCCACAGTCAGACGTCAGCGATGCTTCCCTTCCTTCTGCAGCAAGAGTCCTAGGGTCTAGGCTGTGTGGAAGGAGGGCTGAGGGGGATCTGAGCAAGCCAGGCTCCCAGGGCCCAAGCGGGCTGCAGGCATCGGGAGTGAGGGAGGGCAGGGGATCTGGGGGCAGGAGCAGTGGGGAGCTGGAAGGAGGGACACCTGGACCCCGGGATGCCACGGCTGGGGGCCAAGGAGGGTCCCGCTGCCCTTCGGGGTTCATGCTCTGTCTGAGGTTCAGGTTGTAGGGCGTCTGTTGTCACTGGCAGCCGCACTAGGCAGTGGCTGGCCGGATTGGGGGTCAGCTGGCTTCTGGGGGGACTGGGTTGAGGGGACAGAAGTCAGGCAGGCAGTGAGCCTGGCAGAGAGTGGGGAGCCCCGCGGGGCCCCAGCTTGCAAGCATCCCTTCAGGAGGGCTCTCTGGGGACAAAGGCCTGGCTTCCTGGCCCTGCCCTCACAATTGCTCAGCAGAGTGGCTCTTGGGGACACTTCTGAGGTCTGTCTCGTCCACTCAAACTCCTGTGCATGCAGGTCTGGGACCCTCTCAGGGCCTCCCCTTGCACACCCCCAGAGACAGACAGCTCAGCATCTTCCAGGCAGCTCCAGGCCACCCTCCATCTCTTACCCAAGCCCTCAGGGCTCCTCTCGGGACACAGGTGGGGCCTCACCCCCACAGGGAAGTGACTGCCGTCCTGGGCCTATAGCGATGGCCCCAATCCTGGCCCTGCTCTGCGGTCACCTCACCTCCCTTCCTCCCAACATGCAATCCACTCCTGTTTTTCTCCTGTACCAGGGTCCCAGGCCCCTCACCACAGGCCCGGTCTCCTGATCTCCCTGTCTGTCTCCCACACCCGTGGGAGGCTCCCGCTGCCCTGGGCTCAGTTTGGGTGGGGGACTGACCCCTCCCTTGTGGTGTCCCCATCACTGGGTCCCCTGAGCTGCTGACCACCCTCCTTTGGGAGTTACCTTCTGAATCCAGGAGGCCTTGACTGGCTGCCCAAGGGACAGGATACCAGTGCCCGGTCCTGGCTCCCAACACTGCCCACCAAGTGGTGGGGGGAGTGGCCAGCTTTGTGGATTCCCAGACAGATACACGCAGCCGGCCCTGCCAATTAGGAACTGAGCACAGACCGCGCAGTCAATGGGGACGTGGCTCCCAGCACCACTGCCCCCTGCCTGGAGGATCGATGATCCCTCCCATCCTGCAGGCCACGGAGAGTGGGGCGCCTGCGGCTGGGGCCCAGTAGGCCTCCTAGGAGAGGAAACAGCCTCTCCGAGCCCCAGGCCGGCTCCCCTGAGGGCGAAGTGGGTGGCACCCTCAGGCCCTCCCCACCAGCCCTAGGCAAAGCTGTTTTTCCCATGGAAGTCAGGAACATGGAGGCTTCCAGAGCCCAGGGAGGCCCCCTCCCCAGGCCCCTGGTCCCACAGGCCCCTTAGTCCAAGCCCCCAGGCCCTGTAGTCCCAGCCCCACCTGACCCCCAGGCCCAGCTCTAGTCCCTCCTTCTCAAGCCTGGATGGGAGATGTTGCTGCCTCAGCTGGGTGAGGCCTTAGGACAGCGTGGAGGGGGCTTCAGCCCCAGGAGGGAACTGGGTCCCGCCACTCGGCCCCAGCTGTCAGGTCTGCTGCATCCCTTCCCCCAGTGCCAGCAAAGTCCAGCTGGGGCCAGGCCCAACCCCAGCCCAGGCTGCTGCGGGGCAGAGTCTGACCGCCCCAGTTGGGGCAACAGTCAGCGTCTTCAGGGAGTGGGGAGCTCCTCAGGGTCTGCAGCGCCCCTCCCACGCCCTCTGGGCACCACTGCCTGTGCACACACATGTCCACACGTGGGAAAGCATGTGTGCGCTCGGACACAATGAGCACCTCCCACCTGACAATTACCTGAGGCTGCACATGGACATGCTTACACACATGCACATGCTTGTACATGCATGCATGCACTCTCAAACACAGACACACACACATGCTTGTGCTCTCACACATGGACACACACATGCTTGTACACGTATGCAGGCACACACACTGACATGCTTACACACACGCACATGCTTGTGCATGCATGCATGCACTCACACAAGGACATGCGTACACACGCATGCTTGTACACTCATGCATGCACTCACACATGGACACACTTACACACATGCTTGTACATGCATGCATGCACTCTCACACACAGACATGCTTACATGCACATGCTTGTGCATGCATGCACTTTCACGGACATGCTTATGCACATGCACATGCTTGTACACACATGCATGCACTCTTACACATGGACACGCTTGCACACACTTGACATGCTTACCCACATTCGCACGTGTGTACACACATGCAGGCGGGCACTCCACACCCAGGACTTCATGTGAACACACTGGTTCAGGCGTGAGCACGCACAAGCATGTGTGCAAGAACATTCACCCTCTCAAGCACCTCCCCCCAGCCCCCCAGAGCCTTAGGTTCCCACCACGGCATGAACATGGTCACAGGAACGTGCACAGACACACACATATCAGATGCACACACACATATCAGATGGACACACACAGACACACATATCAGATGCACACACATATCAGATGGACACACACAGACACACACATATCAGATGCACACACACAGACACACACATATCAGATGCACACACACAGACACACACGTATCAGATGCACACACATAGACATGCACATGGATCCCTGTGCACGTTCACTTGCTCCCTCGCCCAGGTGCACATGTGAACACACACGTCTGTTTTCACATGCTAAGCACACACACCCACTTTCACACACTTGCACCCTTGCTCCCAGTCCCTGGACCTGCGTGTCTGGGACAGGTGCCAGGTAGGCCTCCTAAGACCGAGTGGGAAGCCCCACAGCCTGTCTGGGGGCTGCCTTCTGGGTCCCACAGGTCACATTCTGGGATGGTGGGAGTGGTCCAGGCCCATTGTGAGGACCATGTGACTCCAGGCAGCATCGGTGGGTGTGACTGTGTCGGGGTAACGGAGCCGCACACCCTACCCGCACTCCCCACCAGAAGTCGTCCTGTGACTTTGACACCTTGGAAGCCCAGAACCCCGCGTGTGAGCTGTGAGGGGGACGCCTCAGGATGCAGGTGTCAGAACGGGATGGAGACGCCATGAAGGACAGGTGAACCTCCTAGAGGGCTCCCTCCAGCCAAAACTGGGACCATTTGCGCATCCAAGTTGAAAATGATTTGAACAGATTTTAACTCAGCGAAACAGGCGTCCATACCGAAACGGGGGAGAATAAATAAGTGGGAAGAGGGACAATTTGGTGACAAACAGGATATCCAGTCTCAACGAGGAAAGAGTCAATTTTACAGTAGGGACATCTAGCAGACACCCCTGAATCAAACAATCAAAGTGAACAGCATCCCTCAAGGGGCAGCCAAAACCAGGCGTCCCTGGGAGGATGTCCCAGAGAGGAACCAGGGTCCTCCTGGGCTGCTCTCTCCAAATCATAAAACTAATGCAGAGGAGACGGCAGATACTTCCCAGGACAGGCGCGCTCCACAATGGCCTGTTACCTCCCAGAGTGCAGGGGTCCTGGGGGTCAGGGGGAGGCCCCGGGCAGAGCAGGGGGCACTGGAGAGGTATGACACCGGTGTGTCTCATATGGCTTTGTGCAGGTCTCTCTGCTCTGAAGGGCGTTTCTGGGGCAACGGGGTCTGAGGAGTAGAAGGGAGTTGTGAGCCTGTGTTCTGGTCACCTACCACTTCCTAACAAACCCCCCAAAAATAGAGTGGCTTAGAACACCAGCTGCAGGGTCTCTGTCTATTTTGTGGGTCGGTGATCCGGGCAGGGCTCAGCCGGTGACTCTTGCATGTTTTCCACAGTCCCTCACTGCCCAGGATAGGGCTGGGGCTGAGCTCAGGCGGGGCCTGTGTGATTTACACAGGACAATGAGCTGCACGCCCACTGGTGGCCTCAACGGCACAGTGGTCCCAGATAATCAAGTTTCTTACAGGGTAGCTCAGGGGGGCCCAGGAAGGGGGTCCTAAGAGACTAAAGAGAGAAGCCACGAGCCTCTTCTTTTTTTTTTTTGAGTTGGAGTTTCCCTGTTGTTGCCCAGACTGGAGGTTAATGGCACAATCTTGGCTCACCAAAACCTCCGTCTCCCAGTTTCAAGCAATTCACCTGCGTCGGCCTCCCAGGTAGCTGCGATTACAGGCACCTGCCACCACGCCCGGCTAATTTTGTACTTTTAGTACAGATGGGGGTTCTTCATGTTGGTCAGGCTGGTCTTGAACTCCCAACCTCAGGTGATCTGCCTGCCTCAGCTTCCCAAAATGCTGGGATTACAGGCATGAGTCACAGCTCACAGCACCTGGCCTTTTTTTTTTTTTTTTTTTTTTTTGAAAGGATCTCCTTCTGTTGCCCAGGCTGGAGTGCAGTAGCATGATCTTGGCTCACTGCAACCTCCACCTCCTGGATCCAAGCGATTCTCCTGCCTCAGCCTCCCGAGTAGCTGGGATTACAGGTGTGCACCACCACACCCGGCTAAGTTTTTGTATTTTTAGTAGAGACGGGGTTTTGCCATGTTGGCCAAGTAGGTCTCAAACTCCTGACCTCAAGTGATCCACCTGCCCCAGCCTCCCAAAGTGCTGGGATTACAGGTGTGAACCACTGCGCCTGGCCAAGCCTTTTCATGACCTAACCTAGCAAGTCCCAGGAGGTCCCTCCACATCCACCAGAAAGTCACCAGAAGGCCGGGTGTGGTGGCTCCTGCCTCTAGTCCCAGCACTTTGGGAGGCTGAGGCCAGAGGATCACTTGAGCCCAGGGAGGTCGAGGCTGCAGTGAGCTATGATCACACAACTACACTCCAGTCTGGGCAACAGAGGGAGACCCTGTCTAAAAAAAAAGAAAAAGAAAAAAAACTGGAAAAAAGAAAGAAAGTCCCTTCAATCCAGCACCCAGCCTGTGTTTCCTGATTTTGTAGAATGAGTATCACGTATTTGGGGAAAATGCAGCTTGTGCCAACAAGACATTCTCAAAAGGTTCAGGAAAGACAAAGTTCTTTATACTGTTCTTACTATACATAGTAAGAATATACACTTTTTTTTTCCTTTTGAGACAAGCTCTCACTCCATTGCCCAGGGTGGAGTACAGTGGCACAACCTCAGCTCACTGCAGCCTTGACCTCCAGGCTCAAGCCATCCTCCCACCTCAGCCTCTTGAGTAGCTGGAAGTACAGGCACGCACCACCATATCCAGGTAATCTTTTTTAGAGATGGGGTCTCGCTATGTTGCCCAGGCTGGTCTCGAACTCCTGGGCTCAAGCAATTCTCCCACCTCAGCCTCCCAAAGTGCTGGAATTACAGGCATAAGGCACCTGGCCTATTCTTACAATATTGTTTTGTGTTTGAGATGGTTTCAGAGTAAAAAGTAAACAAAGTCTTCCACGGCCCCAGCACCCACAGGGAGGGGAACAAGCTCCAGCCTGGGCTTCTCGGGCTGCTGCCAACCCCACCGCCTGCCCCCCCTCACCTTGGCCCCCCACTCTGCCTGCCCACATTGAGCCCAGCTTTCCACCCTCTGTCCTCGTTCTTCAAGTCCTAGACGTCCTTCAGAGCCAGCTCCAGGTGCCCCCAGACCCCCAATCGGCCCCTCACCCTCCGAGAGTCCAAGAGGCCATTGAGCCTCCGGCAAGTTGCAGCCAGTTCAAGATCTCCAACCCACTCCAGGCTGGAACCTGACAAGCTAAGAGCACGAGGGTCCTGTATTTAGCTTGCTGCAGCCTCGCAGTTTTACCAATAAATAGAGGCAAAGAAAGGGGGCGTGAAAACATCGTCTGCAGCAGTCCTGCCCAAGGAAACAGGGCTGAGCCACACAGGCATGCGATGTTACGTTTCCTAGAAGCCACAGCCAAAAACAGCCAGGAGAAACAGACGCAGTTACTTTTTCTGTGATTGTTGTTTGTGGGTTTGTTTTGAGATAGGGTCTCCATCTGGCACCCAGGCTGGAGTGCAGTGGCACCATCTTGGTTCACTGCAGCCTCGACCTCCTGGGCTCGAGTGATCCTCCCGCCTCAGCTTCCTAAGTAGCTGGGACCACAGGCTCACACCGCCACATGCAGCTAATTTTTTATTTTTTGTAGACGTGAGGGTCGTGCTATGTTGCTCAGGTTGGTCTTGAGCTCCTGGGCTCAAGCAATCTGCCCAACTCAGCCTCCCAAAGCGCTGGGATTACAGGTGTGAGCCAACATGCCTGGCCTGAAATTACTTTTAATAATATATTTTATTTAGTCCTAAATAGTCCTAAGCATCATCATTTCAACATATACTAAATATAAACACAATTGTTGCTGAACTGTTGTGTTTGTTTCTCATACTGTGTCTCTGCGACTCAGTGTGCATTTGGGGTCGACAGCACGGCTCCGGTCAGCATGGTGTGCCCAGGCCTGGGGCTCAGGTTCCCATCTGGGCGGTGCACGTCTCTGGGGGTGACCACTGCAAGTCCAGAATTACATTAACTCCCTTACAGCCCTGCATGGGCTATGGCCCATTTCAGAGATGAGGAGACCGAGGCTGGGAGGGAGGCTGGCTGGGCGCGCCTGCAGAACGCAGGGCTGAGCCAGGAGTGGCACTGGGATGGCATCAGCACTGAGGTGTATTTCAGCAGCTGGAAACCTGAGGCTTAGTGAGGCGCTGGGCCTGCAGGGTCGTGAGGCCTGGGACCCGCCCTCCCCTCTGCCTCTGCCCCCAATTCCTCCCACAGCCCCGTCCCTCCCATCAGGCCCGGGGCATCCTCTGTGCCCCCCTTGCCATTCCCAGGCAGGCCTGGGTGTTGGGCACTCAGTGAGGACGCCTGTCTCGGCCCGGGTAGCGCTGTGTGAAGAGCCGAAGATTCTCCTAATCCTTAGAAAAATAGCAACCAGGCTCGGAGTTCAAACATGCAAACCCCACTTAGCGGGCCGAGCCAGGAGCTAGGCCTCCCCGGAGACTCCACCACAGCTGGGGGCAGGGGCTTCGCTGCCATCCCCCGACACTCGCTGGGGTCTCCCTGACGGCATCCAGGTGTCCAGGTCTGGCACTGGGCAGATGAGACACCGGGCTGTGGGAAGGGCCAGCAGGGCCCACCTGACATCCCTCCAGGCAGCGCAAGGCCGGGGCTCACCCAGTGCAGACAGGGAGAGCAGTGGGGAAGAGGGGATCCGCCATGCTCTCTTGGCCCCAGGCTTCCTGCCCCCGCAGGCTGGGGTCTCCTCTCCACATCACAGAGGAAGAAACTGAGGGTCAGAAAGGAAAGCCCACCTGTCCAGCATCACCCAGCTGATGAGCAGAGACAGTGGGATTAGAAGCCAGGTGTGGACGCAACATCCCCCAGGCCCAAGAGCAGGTTGAAGGTCACGGTGGAGGGGGAGACTGGGGATATGATGGACACTGCTCAGGTAGCCCCCAGACACCAGCCCCGCTGGGAGACAGCAGGTGCGGGAGGGTGGGGGCTGCAGGGACCCTGAGTGGCCTCCCAAGGGAAGTGCCAGCCACAACCCCCAATGAGGCTCTAAGACAGACCCTAACCTGGATCCCTGCCAGGCCCCTGTGCACCCAGTATCCCCCAAAGTCCATGCTGGCGATTTCAGCAGCAGGATGGGGCCACCTAGACCCTCCCCTGACCCCGGGTCCCTCAGGGAACAGACTGACAGACACACATGGGAACCGGCAGCCAGGCAACCTGCCACCCTGTCGTTCCCACAACCTTCCCAAGGCCCTGGCTTTTGGTCTTTGCTCCAAAACCAATCAATTTCTCGCCACCGCTGCCTAACAGACTTTCCTGATGTGGTTGTCAGCGTTAAAAACGACCAGGCGACGTCAGCCAGCCACCCCTCCTCTGACCCATCCCAGTCCTGAAGTGCTGGCCCAGGGTGAGGCTCCCGCCCAGGGTCAGGCCCCTCCCACCCACACCTGCCCAGAGATGTTTTCGGTGACACGGCTTTGCTGATGCCTAAAGCACACGCCTGGCCTGCCTGACAGGCTCCTGGCCGAGGCACGGTGGCTCACACCTGTAATCCCAGCGCTTTTGGAGGCTGAGGCCGAAGAATCACTTGAGGCCAGGAGTTTGAGACCAGCGTGGGCTACAAAGCGAGACCCTGTCTCTGCAAAAAATAAAAGTAAAATAATCAGCCGGGGCCAGGCGCAGTGGCTCACGCCTGTAATCCCAGCACTTTGGGAGGCCAAGGTGGCCAGATCACGAGGTCAGGAGTTCAAGACCATCCTGGCTAACATGGTGAAACCCCATCTCTACCAAAAATACAAAAATTAGCCGGGCGTGGCAGTGCATGGCTATAATCCCAGCTACTCTGGAGGCTGAGGCAGGAGAATCACTTGAACCCAGGAGGTGGAGTTTGCAGTGAGCTGAGATCGCGCCACTGCACTCCAGTCTGGCGACAGAGTGAGACTCCGTCTCAATAAATAAATAAATAAATAAATAAATAAATAAACAAACAAATAAAATAATTAGCTGGGCATCGTGGCTCATGCCTATCATCTCAGCACTTTGAGAGGCCGAGGCAGGAGAATTGCTTGAGAAATTCTTAAGAATTGGTCTCAGAACTTTGAGACCAGCCTGGGCAACATAGTAAGACCTCATCTCTACAAAAAATTTAAAAATTAGCCAGGTGTAGAGTGGTGTAAGCCTGTAGTCCCAGTTACTCGAGGGGTCTGTGGTGGGAGGATCCCTTGAGACCAGGAGGTCAAGGCTGCTGTGAGCTACGATTGTGCCACTACATCCAGCCTGGGTGACAGAGGGGGAGGGCTCCCAGGAAGCCACATTTCCCAGCCTTCCTGGCACCTACGTGGGACCCCAGGATCAGTACTGAAATCAAAAGAACCAAGCAAAAGGCACTGGAGTCGGCTCGGACCTTCCTGCACGCAACTCCTTCTCCATCTTTCCCCTGCTCCCCCTCCACACCTGGTGACACTGGGTGCTCACAAACCACAGGCTGGTGGGTCCAGGCTGCTCATAGGAATGTGCCTGGAGGCCTGACTGACTTGCTCAATCCCAGCTGCCTTGTGATCAAGAAATTCCATCTTGAATCTGGGCAGCCACTGAGACTTCGGGATGCTTGTCACAGCAGCGAATATCTCTTACCCTCGTCTGTGGGTACACATGGGGCGCTGGGTCATGTGGCCTGTGCACAAGCACACACGTGTGTAAACACATGCTCAGGATCACACACACCCATGTACATGCCAGCTCCCAGTGGAAGCCCGAGACCGGCTGTGGATCTGCAGGGGTACGAGCTGTCCCACCCCACCCTGCACCCCACTCTGTCTGCCAGGTGGACTGGGGATGGTGGCAAGGCGCCCACTTGGTGGAGCATGGAGGGCCAGTGGGGTAACCAGGGAGCTCCCAGCCTGATGCCCACCCCTGTCCCTGCCCAGCCCAGGCCTCGCCCTGTGGCCTGGCTCCCAGAACCTACAGGGAGGTCAGGTGTGGCACGAGGGGCTGCCCAGCCAGCGTATGGCCCCCCAGGAGCGGCTTAGCCATGATTCCCTGGGTCAGCGTATCATCCCAGCGCTGAGTCTATCAGCCAGATGGTCGCTTCAGCAGGGAGAGAAAAACCTGACACGCCATTTCAAACCGATTTCACGGCAGGCCTCCGGAGAGCCCCCACAAGCTCCTGACAACCCGATCTGTTGTGAATAAATATGACAAAATTGCCAATTATGACAGGGAGGCTTCAATGTCGGGTGGACTAGGCAGGCCGTGGCCACGCGCTCCGGGGCCGGCACCACCAGGGAGACAGCCCCGCGGACAGAGAGAGCTGAGCCCAGATGACGGCGGTGCTGGGCCGCGGCCAGATGCCGCGCCAGCAGGCCCTGGAGGAGGCAGCCGCGGCCAGCGCCTGCCAGCCCCCTGCCCACACCGCCCAGCTACGGCTGCCACCCCAGCCCATGGCTCCAATGCCCCACACTTGGGCTGCCAGCCCTCTGTTACCTTCAGGTGCTGCCAAGCAGGTCCTGGGCAGGGCGATGGCTCTATCAAGAAGGGGAGCACGCAGGTGAGCTCCCTAGGCCTGACCTGGCCCTGAGGCTCCACCGCCCTCGCCAACCCATGCCAGCCTCCAGCATGCAAAGCCCACGTCTTAAAACATCACTCCTTCTTTGGCTCACAGAGAGGCCCCAGGCCCAGAGTCAGGCAGGGACTCCCAGTCGCCAGCAGGCACAGAGGCACAGAATTCAGAGCCCGGTACGGATGAAGCATGTGTGTGTCTCCACCCGAGGTCCCTGTCCTCAACCCAGAAGCCCGCATGTGTCCTCCTCTTGTCCCCGCCTGCCTCTGCTCAGCCCACTTCGGCCCTACCCGTGGGAAGCCGGGAAGCTGATCTGTGTCTGAGACCGGTCTCACATGGACACACACCCCGGGCCACCTCTGCCATCTGGGAACTTGTACCTGGATTTGTCTGACTCAAGGATGATAGAGCAACAGACAGAAACAACCACCCTGAAAGGAGGGATGACACTCAGTTCCCTGAGGAGGGGCACGTGGCACGCCATGAAGGGTCTCGAGGGGAAGAGGCTTGGTCAGGAGGCCACAGGGGTGAGGGGAAGACAGCGCCGGTGGGCAGCGGGCAGGCCTGGGGCTGGAGGGGTGGGTCACTGTGGAGGGCGCTGGGCTGCAGGGGTGGCCTCTGGTCAGTCATAGCCACCATCACTTCCCTCACAATCACCATGTCAGCACCTTCCTGGCCTGGGTGATTTAGGGCAAGGAAGTATTGGCCCAGGAGTGTGACAGCCCAAAGAGGAGGCGGGTGCAGCCTGGGCCTTGGTGCATTTGCACACGAGAGGCGCAGTCGTGGGGGCCTTGGCCATCCCCAGCAATCAGCTAGCACCGGGAGAGGCAGTCCCTCCCTGGCCAGCAAGTCCCCCGTTATGTCAACACATCATCAATATGGATGAGACGTCGGGCACGGGGGCTCACGCCTATAATCCCAGCACTTCGGGAGGCTGAGGCAGGCGGATCATGAGGTCAGAAGATGGAGACCATTCTCGCCAACATGATGAAACCCTGTCTCTACTAAAATGCAAAAAATTAGCTGGGCGTGGTGGCGGACGCCTGTAGTCCCAGCTACTCAGGAGGCTGAGGCAGGGGAATCACTTGAACCTGGAAGGCGGAGGTTGCAGTGAGCCAAGATCGTGCCACTGCACTCCAGCAATATATAAATATTATATTTATTATATAATATTTATTATAATTTATAATATATAAATATATTATAATATTTATTATATATTATTTATATAGATAGATGAGAAGAAACATGCTTAAGATACCTGCCCATCTCCAGGCCTCATCTTCCCATCTGCAAAATGGGAACCTGGAGCAGCTGAACCCCCACCCAGGTCTGGTCATCTGCACCCCGGACCTCTCAGCCCCTAACTCCCTGTGTCACCTCTGCTGCTGGCCTGACCTTATTCCCTCCAGGGAGGGGCCATAACTGGCTTCCCCAGCCGGCCACAGCTAGGGCAGCCCCCATGTGGACAGCTCGGCGCCCAGCCAGCTTTCTGCTCCTCCCCCCAACTCACTGGCTGGCAAGTGGGGTCCATCTGCCCAGACCCCAGCCCTAGCCCCTACCCCCGCCTCCCTCAAGCCTTGGTCTGATTCAGGCTCTGGAATCTCAGACTCAGGCTGACATATTCGCCCTACCCTTTACCGGCTGAGTGACATTGGGCAAGTCAGTCTCATCTGTAAAATAGGCAGATTCGCACCCACCAAACAGATAGCTTCTCTGAAAGACAGCACAGTGCCTGGTGCATAGCGGACACTGAATAAATTATAGTCACTGTCACCATGATTGTCACCATCATCACTATCATCATCACATCATTATCACCACCATCGCCATCATCACCTCCATCACCATCACTATGACCACCTTCCTCATCACCATCACCACCATCACCTCCATCACCATCACTATTACCACCTTCATCATCACCATCACCGCCATCACCTCCATCACCATTACTATTTATTATCACCTTCATCATCACCATCACCTCCATCACCTCCATCACCATCACTATTATCGCCTTCATCAACACCATCAGCATCATTACCTCCATCACCTCCATCACCATTACTATTACCACCTTCATCATCACCATCACCTCCATCATCTCCACCACCATCACTATGATCACCTTCATCATCACCATCACTGCCATCACCTCTATCACCATCACTATTATCACTTTCCTCATCACCATCACCAACATCACCTCCATCACTATTATCACCTTGATCATCACCATCACCACCATCACCTCCATCACCATCACTATTATCACTTTCATCATCACCATCACCACCATCACCTCCATCACCATCACTATGATCACCTTCATCATCACCATCACCATCATCACCTCTGTCACCATCACTATTATCACCTTCATCATCACCATCACTATGATCACTTTCATCATCACCATCGCCATCATCACCTCCATCACCATCACTATTATCACCACCATAAACACCGTTACCACCATCACCACCATCATCACCAGCAGCACCAACACCATCACCATATAACCTTCATCATCATCACCATCACCATTATCATCACTATCATCTTCACCATCACCTTCATCACCATCACCATTATCATTATCTTTACCATCACCACCATTATCACCATCTCCATCACCACCATCACTGTTATCACCTTCATAATCACCACCACCATCACCATTATCATCACCATCACCATCATCACCATTAATATTATCACCAGCATCACCAACACATCATCATATCATCTTCATCACCATCACCATTATCATCAACATTACTTTTATCATCACCATCATCACCACTGCCATCACCATCAACACCATCATCATCATCACCTCCACCACCATCATTATTATCATCATTACCACTGTCACCATTATCATCACCCTCTGCATGCTTGTCATTCCTGTCCCCTCCTCCCTCTCCCTGGTTTCTTAACTCCCTAGTGACTAGGAAAGCATCTCATTCTGTGGGCCCCAAGGTTCTGGTGCAGGGCCTGAGGCTACAGTGAAAACCCCAGACTCTGAACTCAAGTAGACCTGGATTTGAATCCCGATGCATGCCCTGGACAGTGATCTAAGCTGTGGACTGCACAATCCTAGAAGAGCCACTCCCATGGTGCCCACTCACTAACCAGCTGCATGACTCTGAACAAGTTACTTGAGGTCTCCATTTCCTCCTAAAAAAACAAGGTTGATTTTCACAGGACCACTCTGAGGCTTAAGTGAGGTGCTGCAGGTAAAACCTGGGCACTGGGCAGGCATAGAACAAACAGCCTGCAATTGATCACGTTGTTCTCCAAGAGTGCACCTGACAGCTGCCTAACAACCCATTGTCCTTTGGAAGAGACCCCTCTGTGACAGCCCGAAGTTCTTCCCAAGGACAGGGAGCCCCTCCCTCCTAAGGCACCTCCCCTTCCCGGGGGAGCTCAGGATTTCTGCTGACAGACTGGCCCCACCCTCCTGCCCTGTGGGTACATCTGTTCCTCCTCCCTATGGTGAGAATGATGTCCCCATGGCAACATCCTCCTCCCGAGGTGATGACCCCTAGGAGCCTCTGACTCTAAACCCCATCTTATCTCCTCTGAGATAGCAGGTCCAAGGTGACCCTCTTTGTAGGAGAACATTTAGAAAATCCAAGAAAGTACAAAGGAAAAACAAGACTCACCCATGATGCAACCACCCATGATCCTACCGGGCAATTCATATTTCCGATTACAAAGTGATGTAATACTTCACAGAAACCAGAAAAAGATAATGAGCTCCACGTCGCTGCCTCAACACCACACTCTCTCATGCTGTCCTCTTCATCCACGCGTTCTCAGGCTGCATATGTTTTTTACATCATTACACCCTTAATGTACTCATAATTCCATACGTGGCTTCCCTCAGCATCATGCTGTAGGCGTGTTTGTACATAACCACCCAGTCTTCGCAATTAGCACTTTTAATGACCACCTAGTATTCCACCGAGTGTGTGTATTGTAATTTACTAAACAACTCCCCGATTGTTGGACATTTCAGCTGCTTCCAATTTTTTTTGGTCATTAAAGATAATGTTGCCATGAATATCTTTGGCTTAAATCTCTCCCCATCTTATGGATAATTTCCCCGGAAGAGCATCCCAGAGGCAGCGTCACTGGGTCAGAGGTGCTGAGCATTTCCATGGCGCAGAGTACATGTTGCCAAGTCACTCTCCAGAAGGGCTGGCCTGGCTTCAGCACCCCCAGCAATGTGGTTGCCTCTTGTCTCACTGCACCGGCCCACATTGGAGAGTCCTGGTTTTAAGGGCTGGTCTGCTAAGCAGTAGGCATGGCGCCTCCAATGTCAGGGTGCAACCCACACATCGGGCCTCCATTGAACACAATCGACTCATTCTGACCCTTGCTAAGTGCCTGGATAAGATGGTGGACACACAGTTGCACGTTTGGAGTTCATGGTGGAGCCAGGGTGGGGGCAGGAGACATTCATGGCCCCTGAAGTGTGTGCCAGGAGAGGGAACATCAAAGGCCAGGGGTGGGGCCTCAGCAGGAGGGATGGAGAGTGCAATTCGAAGGTTTCTGTCCTGCTCATAAGCTCATCTCCCTTGCAGCGGGATGTAGGTTGGGTATCCTAGACTCTCCACGAACCAGTCATCAACCTGGCTGCTCAGGCTGGGAAGCTGGGAGAGGGTTTTGTGTCCCTCTCTCTCTCCCTCTCTCGGTACTTCCACTCATCGGTAAGGCCTGGTGGCTCTACCTGTTTTCCCCCATCACCCAGGCTGCCCTGCCCACCTCCTGGGGCACCTGGACATCCCCCACACCCTCTTCACTGGTCTCCCTCTCTCTGCCCTGTCCCTTGGGCCCCTTCTCTTCAAAGCATGTCGAATCCATGTCCTCCCATGACTGAATCCCACCAGCATCTTCCTATTAAATGTAGAAGACAAGTCACACATCTCAACAGGCCTCCCAGGCCCTAGAGATCTGGCTCTGCTCACCCCCACCTCGTCCACCCAGCGCCCCTCTACCATACTGGCCTTCCTCTGTGCCATAACCTCTGCCTGCGATGCCCTTCCCCAAACCCCACATAACTATCTCCACCTCATCCTTCAGATCTCAGCTTAAATGACACCTCTCCGAGGAGCCTTCCCTGGCCACCTGAGTAAATGGCCTCCTCCTGTATTTATTCCCTTTCTTCATATATAACTCATAGATTTGTCTCAAAAAAAAAAAAAAAAAAAAGACTCATAGATTTCTTCTCTTGTTTGCTTGTTTTTCTTCCCCCCTGGCACATGAGCTTCATGAGGTCAGGGGGTTTTGTCTGTTTGGTTCATTACTGAACAATGAACCAGGACAATGCCCTATATTAAATTGTTCAATGAATGTATGGTGAATAAATAGATGGACGGGTGGGTGGGTGGATGGATGGAAGGATGGATGAATAGGTGGGCAGGTAGATGGATGAGTGAGTGGATGGATGAATGTGTGGGCGGGTGGGTGGATTAATGGGTGAATGGATGGATGGATGAATGGATGCGTGGAAGGATGAATGGATGAGTGGATGGATGAATGGATGAGTGGACAGGTGGGTGGATGGGTGGGTGAATGGGCAGGCGGGTGGATGGATGAGTGAGTGGATGGATGAATGGTGTGTGGATGGGTGGGTGGGTGGGTGGATGGATGGATGGATGAATGGATGAGTGGATGGGTGGGTGGATGGACGGATATAGATGGATGGGTGGCTGGGTTGGTAGATGGATCAATGGATGGGTGGATAGATGGGTGGATAGAGATGGATGGGTAGCTGGCTGGATGGATGAGATTGGGTAGACGGATGGATGGTGGATGGACGGGATGAAATTGAAACCTGTTCAAAAAGACTGAAAGATACTGAGGAAGAGAAGAAAAACTGGGAGAGGGTGGTATCCCAGGGGCTGGTGAAAGAGTGTCTTTCAAGAAGGAGGCAGAGACACCAAGCTTGTCTTCATCAGCCTTGGCTGGTGCCTGATGCCTTCAAAGGGGACAAAGACAAGGAGCTGGTTTGGCAGGAATCCTACCCAGGGGACTGATGAGCTCAGTCTTTTATTTTACAATTTAAAAATAAATTTTAACTTTTTATTTTGAAATAATTTCCAATTTGCAAAGTAATACCCAGTATTCCAGTACACCGGCACCCAACTTCTCCTAGAGTCAACATCTACGTATCCAGTGGTGCGCCTGCCCCCGACCTCTCCTAGAGTTTACATCTGTGTAGCCGATGTATGCAAGCCAGCTCTGCCCCATAGCATTTGCCAATTTCCATGGTGTAAATACTCCAGCCAAGGCCAATTTTAAGCTACCAATGGTTTAACAACCATTAACTGGCTTGCAAAATTCCTGAACATTTAACAATCAACTCTCACAATGACATCATGAGCTGTTCTAGCAAACCACGGTGCAAACCATGCACACGGGTCTCAGGTCTTATTTTAATCTCATCAGCTGTCTCCTTCATTCTGGGTACCAGTGAAGAATGGTTCACACATTGACATTTGCTAAGGGGTGCTGGCCAGTTGCTTTGGAAAACACCCTTTGGTTTGGACGTATAGTGTTTCCTCATGATCAGTGCATTTCTGCTGGGGAACGTAACAGAAGGATGCTGTGTCTCTTGTTGGGGCTTTGCAGCAGGGGTGCTGGGCTGTCCATCCCGTCAGTCACAGGTGAGGTTAATTGACAGCTTTGTTACCCTGATGCCTGTTGCATTTCTCCAGTTTAAAGTCACTCTTTTTCTCTTTGTAATTAATAATTATCTTCAGCCTTTAAAAGGAAAGAAATTCAGACCAGGCTCGGTGGCTCACATCTTTCATTCCAGAACTTTGAGAGGCAGAGACAGGTGGATTGCTTGAGCCCAGGAGTTGGAGATCAGCCTGGGACACATAGCAAGACCCCATCTCTACAAAAAATACAAGAATTAGCTGGGTGTGTTGGTGTGTGCCTATAGTCCCAGCGACTTGGGAGGTTGTGGTGGGAGGATTGCTCGAGCCTGGAAGATGGAGGCTGCAGTGAGCCACTGCACTCCAGCCTGGGTGACAGAGCGAGACCTTGTCTCTAAAAAAAAAAAGGAAATAAATTCTGACACAGGCTACAGTGCGGGTGAACCTTAAGGACATTTTGTTCAGTGAAATAAGCCAGACCCAACAGGACACAGACTGTGCCATCCACTCATACGAGGTCCCTAGATCCTCAAATCCACAGAGACAGGAAGTAGGATGGTGGGTGCCTGGGGCTGGGGCAGGGGAGTGATGGGAAGTGAGTGTTTAATGGGGACAGAGCTTCAGTTTGGGAAGAGGAGAACGTTCTGGAGATGATGGTGGTGATGGCCGCACAAAAGTCTGAATGTACTTAATGCCACTGAACTGTGCACCTAAAATGGTGAAGGGCCGGGCGTGGTGGCTCACACCTGCAATCCTAGCCGTCTGGGAGGCCAAGGTGGGTGGATCACCTGAGGTCAGGAGTTCGAGACCAGCTTGGTCAACATGGTGAACTCTACTAAAAATACAAAAATTAGCCAGGCATGGAGGCGGGTGCCTGTAATCGCAGCAACTTGGGAGGCTGAGGCAGGAGAATTGCTTGAATCCAGGAGGCAGAGGTTGCAGGGAGCCAAGATTACACCACTGCACTCCAGCCTGGGCGACAGAGCGAGACTCCATCTAAAATAAATTAATTGGCCGGGCATGGTGGCTCACGCCTGTAATCCCAGCACTTTGGGAGGCCGAGACGGGCAGATCACGAGGTCGGGAGATCGAGACCATCCTGGCTAACACAGTGAAACCCCGTCTCTACTAAAAATACAAAAATTAGCTGGGCGTGGTGGCAGGCGCCTGTAGTCCCAGCTACTCAGGAGGCTGAGGCAGGAGAATGGCGTGAACCCGGGAGGCGGAGCTTGCAGTGAGTGGAGATTGCGCCACTGCACTCCAGCCTGGGTGACAGAGCGAGACTCCATCTCAAAAAATAACAATAATAATAATAATAATAATTAAATAATTAATTAATTAATTAATAAGCACCTATGGGAGGAACTTTGAATCACTTCCTCAATTCTCTTCATATTTTGACCTGCACAAATTTTCACAGTGATCTGTGATTTACACCAGCTCTCCTTCCCTCCCGCCCTCCCTCTCTCCTTCCTTCGTTCTTTCCTTCCTTCCTTTCTTTTCTTTCTTTTCCTTCTTTTCCTTCCCTTTCCTTCCCTTTCCTTCCCCTTTCCTTCCTTCCTTCCTTCCTTCCTTCCTTCCTTCCTTCCTTCCTTCCTTCCTTCTTTGTGAGACAGGGTCTCACTCTGTGGCCCACAGTGGTGCCATCATAGCTCCCTGCAGCCTCAACCTCCAGGGCTCAAATCATCCTCCCAAGTACCTGGAACTACAGACATGTGCCACCGTGCCCGGCTAATTTTTGTATTTTTTGGTAGAGATGGAGTGTTGCTATGTTGCCCAGGCTGGTCTTGAACTCCTGGACTCAAGAGATCTGCCCGCCTTGGCCTCCGAAAGTGCCGGGATTACAGGCGTGAGCCACCACACCCGGCCATGTTTTACAACATCTTCGTGCCAGCCTCTCCCTTCTGGCGTGCCGGAAGCCAGGCTGCTCGACCCGTGGAAACAAGGTTGGTGATGATGGGACTCTGGGACCAAGAGCAGCCAACCCCGGAGCCGGCAGCCCTGCACTGTGAGAGGCGCTGTGCCGGGTGCTCTACACCCCCAATGGATGGAAAACCAGGCTCCAAGCGTGCCGATCCACCCAGCATCACACAGCTCCTGCCAGGCTGTGCCCGGAGCAAGTTCCTAAGAGGCCAGGCCCCTGTCTCCTGGGGTAGCTAGGCCACTCCGGCCTTGGTCTGGGGCCCAGTCACGGTCCAGGTTTTCCAAACAAACCATAAATATCATCTTTACGGAGGATGGGGAGGGCAGAAGAGGAGATCTCCTTCTTTACCGCAGTGGACCCTGCTCCTCCCAGGACACAGCCCATCTTGGGGGGCTATTGGAAGCCTCTGGGCACCCCTGGGCCCAGCATCCCATAATGGGCTAAGACGGTGGTGGTATTTGCTGGACATGACTATGGAGTTAGCCCGGCCCGGCAGGGATTCCCTCCCACCAGCCCAAGCCTCTTAGAAAATGTTTTTAGAGCAAGCCACAGCAGCCCACGCCCGTAATCCCAGCACTTTGGGAGGCCAAGGCAGGAGGATGCTTGAGCACAGGGGTTGGCGACCAACCTGGGCAACATAGTGAGACCTCATCTCTATAAAAATTTACAAATTGGCCAGGCACGGTGGTGTGTGCTTGTGGTCCTAGCTACTCGGAGGCTGAGGAGGGAGGATCTCTTGAGCCCAGGAGTTTGAGGCTACAGTGAGCTATGATGGTGCCACTTCACTCCAGCCTGGGCAACAGAGTGAGACCCTGTCTCCAAAAAAAAAAAAGAAAGAAAAAGAGAAGAAAATATCCTTAGCACCCCTGCGGCGATTCCCCAGCCCCTCCTGCCACATTCTTCTTTTTTTTTTGGAGACGGAGTCTCACTCTGTCGCCCAGGCTGGAGTGCAGTGACCGGATCTCCGCTCACTGCAAGCTCCGCCTCCCGGGTTTACGCCATTCTCCTGCCTCAGCCTCCCAAGTAGCTGGGACTACAGGCGCCCGTCATCTCGCCCGGCTAGTTTTTTGTATTTTTTAGTAGAGACGGGGTTTCACTGTGTTAGCCAGGATGGTCTCGATCTCCTGACCTCGTGATCCGCCTGTCTTGGCCTCCCAAAGTGCTAGGATTACAGGCTTGAGCCACCGCGCCCGGCCCCACATTCTCTTTTTAGGGGCAGAGGGTAACGACCTGGACAGAGGGATGAGAAGATGGGCCGGGGCCCTTCCCGGTCATGGCTCTCTCCTCTCCATCCCACGTCTCTGGGCCTCTGCGTGGTTTCTCCCAGGCTTCAGACCCAGCCTGACAATCATTCATCATCCCCAGACGAGCACTGCTTGGAGCCGGCCCAGGCGATGAAAGGTTCCCAGGTCCCCAGACCCCTCCCCTCGGGCCACCGACGTTCCCTGGGGCCGGGAGAGACTCCATCTGTAACAAGCGTAACAATGACAACAGACCCTGTATTCTCATCTTCTGCCCACCTGGGCCCCGGGCCCATCCTCCCTTTCCTCCCAGCAGCCCTCAGTGTGTGGGGGTGGATGGGTGGGACCATCAGCCCATCGTCCAGCAGGAGAAACTGAGGCCCACAGGGTCAAAGGTGCTTATCCAGCGAGTGGGTGGCAGAGCTCACAGCCTCAGCTTGCAGGTCCCTACCTGGGGTCTTCCTTCCTTGCAAGGCTGCTCCAGACACTGCACGGTCACGCTGAGCACTCAGTCCCCAGGGAGAGAACTCTAATCCCCAACTAGAGACTCTGGGGCTTCCCAGAGACAGAGCCCCTCCCGCCTGCAGACAGGAGCTGGAGGCAGGGCTGTCCTGAGGACCAGGGCCCCAGTGCCCTCCCCAGGTGGGGACTGAGCCTTTGCCTGTGGTCCACACGCACACGGACTGCCCAGCTCACCCTAAATAGCGGTTGTCAGTGGCCGTGTGTGGGCAGCCAGGTCAGGCCAGCTCACCCGTGCTTGAGAACTTCCCGCAGCCTGCCTTCTCACCTGCCCCCATGTGCTCCCCCACCCTCCCCATCCCTGTACCCAAGCCCACTGTACCCACCCCCCAGTTGTCCAGAAACCGTATCCGCCTGGCCCGGTGATCTGTGCCTGACCACGAAGGATGGGCTTGGGGGAGAGAGGCTTAGGGTCCCCCAGCGGAGAGGCCCAGATTCAGGGCAGGGGGCTGGGCTATGCCTTGGCCCTGCTGCCACCGGCTTCCTGTGTGACCTCAGGCAGGTCTCTCCCCTCTCTGGGCCACAGCTCACCCATCTGAAATAGAAGAAAGTGGCCAGATGCTCTGCAGCTCCCACCGGGCATGAGTGGGACACCTGGGCTTCAAACACCAGAGGGGCACCCTCTGTTACCCAAGGCCCCAGGCAAGTCTTCACCTCCCTGGGCCTCAGTTTCCTCATCTGTAAAATGAGTCAACGAGGCCTTTCCTGGGCCTCTAGGGAGCCGCGGGGCAGAGGTGGCAGTGGAAGAGCTCGGCAAATGCCCCGTGGGGTCCTCTGCAGATGCCCCGGCCCCTCCCGGCTGGTCTCTGCCCCCCAGCACTCCGTTGGGCGCTGAGCTCCTGTCCGGTATGGTGGCCTCTGACCCGGATTTCCGACCAGGCTCCGTCTCTGTGCAGCGCCCCAGCTGACCTGGATCGCGCCCCTCCCCCGCCATCACGGCCTCTGTGCTTCTGAGGCCCTCACCCAGCTGCCAGGCTCAGATGAAACGGGCCCTGTGTTTTTTTTGGGGAGGGGGTGTTAATCTGCTGGAACGGGGGCCTCTCAACCAGCCTGGGGAGCTGCCAGTTCTCAGAGCAGCCAGAGGTCAGGGGTCAAGAAGGTGAGGACAGGGAGGATGCTGGGAGGATTCTGGGCCCTTGCAGAGGCTGGGAGCAGGCGTGGAGGGGCCGCTGACTCCTGCGAATTGGCCTGGTGTGCCTGGCGCTGTGCGCAGGGCAGCCGAGAGGGAGCCTCGGTGCCTCCACACTCAGGGCGGAGCTCTGTCTGCCTCCTCCCCATCGGCGAGGCTTGCATTCTTCCTGGGACAGGCAGCTCAGCCCCTCACCCAGGGGCAGGTTCTGAGATGGTACAGAGGCAGGTGCCGCAACTCTGCAGGCGGAAGGTGCGAGGATTGGGGCTGCCGCCTGCCAGGAAGCTCTGCCTGAGCTCAGGAAAGTAGGTCCACGGGCAGGCCTCCCCCAGGACCCTGACAGTGCCCCACAGAGAGGGGAGATCTGGGAGGGGCCCACTCTCTCGGTCTCTTTTTTGTTGTTGTTGAGACAGAGTCTCGTTCTACACCCAGGCTGGAGTGCAGTAGCACAATCTCGGCTCACTGCAACCTCTGCCTCCCAGGTTCAAGTGATTCTCCTGCCTCAGCCTCCCGAGTATCTGGGATTACAGGTGTGCAGCTAATTTGTGTATTTTTTAGGAGAGATGGGGTTTCACCATGTTGACCAGGCTGGTCTCGAACTCCTGACCTCAAGTGATCCGTCTGCCTCGGCCTCCCAAAGTGCTGGGATTACAGGTGTGAGCCACCGCGCCCAACCCTCTCTCTTGGTCTCTAAGCCACCAGGGGAGGAGGCTCAAGGGCACTGGGGAGGCCTGGCCCAGCCCGATTTCACCGGGTTCAAGTTGACATCCTTCCCACACACAGGTCTTTGAAAATTTTAAAGAGCAGCCAGCCTCTATCCATCCCAGTGGGCATGACCTGCTGAGGCCCCAGATGCTCCACTCTGGCCTGGGCACCAAAGGTGTCTGAGCGGGAGCAGCTTCTGGGGGCTGCAGAGGAGGTGCTGGTACATGTGACACAGCCCCACCGTGCACACCCCTCCCCAAGCACCTGGATATCAGGCCCGTGTGGCCCACCTGAGGGTGGGAAGGATGGGGGGCCCACCCATGGGGTTCCAGACCTTGGACACTGTGCACCCCCGACTGGCAGCACGCAGGCAGGCCCATGCCAATGTGCACAGACTCTGGGAAGACCCTGGCACGCACACCCTCGGGCCTAGATATCCAGACGTTGCCGGGATTCTTGGCCACCAGCCCCAGCCCTCCTCTCCGGACCTCCGCAGCCTCCCTGGGCCCTGACCCCAGATCTGCTGGGGGGAGAACTGACTCCCCAGCTCGATGGAGCCCCGTGCAGCTGGGGCAGGGTTCCGACGACCAGGGCACCCCCAGTCCAGCTGGAGGCCAGGCCGGGGAGGGGGACGCAGGCCAGGCCGGAGGGGGCGGCTGAGACATCCCGGCCGCTGCCTGACCTTGGCAGCTCCCAGCCTCTCCTGCTGCCTGGACTGTGGAAGGAGCTAACAATATTTCCAGGTTGGTGGAAGGGACAGGAGAAGTCACGCCATGGAGAGGGTTTGGCAAGCTGGAGGGCGCTGTGGGAACATTTGTGGAAAGGGTTCTTCGTGCAGAAGCCTCCTTCACAGCCCCCCTCGCCCTTTGGGACCCCATGCGCTCGATAGCTGCTGGGAGGGCAGGCCCTGCTGTCCCGGCCCCCATGGCCCCCTCTCCCCTGGGGTGCAGCTCTCATTCCCCTTCCTCGGGTTGGGGCAAGGAAGGGCCGGGGCTCCTTGGGAACCTGCAGGCTTGGTTTCCCCGGGCGCTGCACCCCTGTGACCGTGTCATTGACTCCCACGGTGGCCAGGGCACTAGCATGCCACCCCGTCGCCTGTCAATCCCCAAGTCATTCATTCTCCGAGCCCTTCTGTACGGCGCTCACCTTTGAGAAATCCGCATGGCACAGGGTCTTGGTTCAGGGCAGTGGCCCCTCACCCGGGCTGGGAGACTCCGGAGGCTGGACGCGCGCCTCGGATGTACTGCAAATCTTGGGGCAGCTTTGTAACCTCCTGAGCCTCAGTTTCCCCCTTTGTAAAACTGAGGACAGGAATAGTGTCTGCCTTCCAGCACTGCAGGAGCCTGTGCCCAAGACTCAGGGACCGCCCCCAGCCTGAGGCTGCAATGCCAGAAATCCCGTGTCCCCAAGGGTCTGGAGACGTGCAGGCAGTCCCCTCCCAGCACCCTCAGTACAGTCCCCTGTGACTGTCACTGCCCTCCAAGCCAAGGCCACCTTCAGCTGGACTTACTGGGCTGCCCAAGGAGCAGAGAACAAGGTCCCAACCCTGCCAGGCCAGGCTCCCTCTCGCCTGTCCCCACAGCCCCCGGTTTAGAGCTGTCCCCTCAGAGGCAGGCGGTGCCAGCCGGGCCACGGCGGCGGGGGAGACCCTTCCCGCAGCAACCTGGGTCCCTGACGCTATTTCAGGCCACCCCACCTAATAGGTGTGATCCCATCTCTGGCCGCCACTGGGATATTTTGCATCAGCTTCCAGCGAGCAGGACAATCTCACTATATGGAGAATGGGCTGGTGACGGCTAATTGATTTTACAGCGGTACCGAAGGACAGACAATGAAAGTGCCATCAATTTAATCCACTATTTAATGGTTCCAATTTAGCCTCTGTAAATGCTCACTAAACTAATTTCTCTGGGTTCAGCAATCTGAAAAGCTATCATATCTCTAATCTCCTTCAATATATTCATCTGGAAAAGGGAATTTAGCCAATTCTGATGTGCGGAGATGATCTGTTAGCACAGTGTAAATGTTTATAACACAGCAATCGAGTTCGTTTATAAGGATATGAAAAGTTTTATTGGGGAGGGCACTGGAGTGGAACCGGCGGATAATAGGCAGTTACCCAGCAGGCTCTGGGCGCCCGGGAGCGGGCAGGCATGCAGAAAAATACTCGGATTTGCTCTAATCCCAAATTGTGAGCTCAAGTTCGGACCAGTACACAATGGGCCTGGAACTTGGCTGCACAAAAGGAGGGACGCTGTTCCCCACGGACCCCTGCTTCCCTCGGTGCCGCACGCCCCCACTCCCTGCACAAAGGCAGCGGAAGTGGGGTGATGGGGGCTGAAGCCCCACTTGGGTCTTCCTTTCTGATAACCGGGAGTCAGGGCGTGATAGGGATCTGTGTCTCTTCCCCGGCCTCAGAGGCAGGGGCTGGGCCTGTCCCGCTGTGTCCAGCCAGACAGGGGAGTTGGTGAGACCCCCACCCTTGCCCATTGCCCCCGGCCCCTCCCCCAGCATGCAGTCTGATGGGATTTATTAGAGAAAGGGTGGTGACCAGCTGTTCCCCATCTTTCCTGAGGACAGGGCAGGAGGAAGCAAGCTTAAGTTACCGAGCAGGTTTTAGGTTCACCACAAAGGGTTTCCTCCTGGGGAGGGCAGATCGGCCTGCCCCTGCCACCACCCCCCCACACACACCAGCACCACCTCCCAGCGACCTTTTCCCAAGGTGGGTGCCCAGCATGGCAGCTGCAGGGGTGCTCATGTCCCACGCCGTCAGGAGCCCTCAGACGGCGTCCCCTGCACCCCGCGCACCTGGGTGCCGAGCGCACCCCCAAGCGTGGAAGCCCCCCATCCTGATTCTCTCAGTGCCCTTGTTTATTTTTGTTCCCCAGCGGTGTGGTTGAAGCCCAATTATTCAGTGCTAACGAGCCAGCACGACCCACCCATTAAGTGTGGTTTGGGGGCGTTATTGTTTTTCTCACATCCATCCTGTTTTCAGAGAAAATACTCCCTGCTATAGCAGCACATAAATTAGGAAGGCTGGGAGTCTGGAGAAATGCCACCGGCCTCCTGCAAATTTAAGAGCCAGGGAGTGACCAGGTGACTTTTGGCCAAGCAGAGAGGCCATGGGAGAGACAGCAGGAGGCAGGGCCTTGGGCCAAAACAGCGCCTGCTGGGCCGGACACAGTCAACCCTGACGGGGGCTGTCCCAGGGACCCCTGAGGCCCAGAACCCAGGTGGCCCATCTCGGGGGCCAGCTCCTTCCCAGGCCCTGCAGATGAGGACAGAAATCGATTGGCCACACGGCTGTGACTGCCGCTTCTGTCCCAGCCCCAGGATGGGAGCCCCCGGGCAGGGGTGTGGGGCACATCTGGTCCTCTGGGTCCTCCGCTCCCAGCTCAGGCCTGGCCCGTGGCACAGGTTTGGTAGGGGATGGACAGACACCTACCTGCTTGCAGTTTGAGGTAGCCTTGCGGTGCGGGGGCCCGGATCCCGGGCTGGCAGTCCGGGCTTCCAGTTCTGGCTGTGGCATCTCCTTTTCCAGGGTGTTGTCATCCCAGGGAGCCCCTCCTGCTGGGTGGGGACGAGAGTGCCAGCTCGCACTGCTGCGGGAGGGTAAAGGAGACACTGCTGTCAGCGCCCTTGCACACAGGTGGCACCTGGTGACCCAGGCCTGGTGAGCCTATCTAACACACCCCGGTGAACTGGCGGCCGGGAGGACTGCCCAGCCCGAGCCCGAGTGCTGTGACTGGGTCTCTTCCCAGGCCCATGCCCCTGCCCACTCAGCCTCGGCCCGGGGCAGCAGAGAGCCAAGGAAGGACCTGGGGACCGAGACCAGCTCAGTCATGCCCATGGGGGCAGGAGGCTCCCTCACCCTGAACTGACCACAGAGAAAATGGAAATGCTGCCAGAAGCTGCTTCTCCCCCATGGCCCTGAAGAATGTGCACAGGCCCCTGCCCAGGCCTGGGGCCTCACAGGCTGGGGCTGGGTGGGCGGCCCGGGGGAGAGGTCAGATTCCGTCTTCTGTAGCCCTCGTTGGTGCTCCACCCCAGGTCCAGGGTGGCAGAGGAAGGGGCCCCCCTTTGCAGACTGTGCACTGCACCCCTGGGTGCTGCCTGGGCAGGGACCGTCTCACAGAGATGCAGAGTCTTCAGCTGCCTGGGACACCCCCACCCCTGGCACCCCCAAGGGACACACATGTATACTCACATTCACACATACACACAAACACACAGGTTCCTGGTCTATGTGTCAGACACACCCCACCCCCTACACATCCCTACATACAGAGGCCCCATAGACCCACCCATGCACTCACACACACACACCCTCCATTGACCCACCCATGCACCCACACCACACACACACTCACACAGGCCCAACAGACCCACCTACGCACCCACATCCCCCCACACACACCCATAGACCCACCCACGCACCCACCCACACACACACGGGCTCCATAGACCCACCCACGCACCCACATCCACACACGCGCACACACACACCCATAGACCCACCCACACACCCACACCAAACACACACACAGACCCCATAGACTCACCCCTGCACCCACACCATACACACACTCACACAGGCCCAATAGACCCACCTACGCACCCACATCCCCCCCCCACACCCATAGACCCACCCACGCACCCACCCACACACACACAAGGCTCCATAGACCCACCCACACACCCATATCCACACACAAACACCCCCCCAATAGACCCACCCACACACACACATACATACACACAGGCTCCATAGACCCACCCACACACACACACACAGGCTCCATAGGCCCACCCACACACACACACACACAGGCTCCATAGACCCACCCACACACCTATATCCACACACAAACACCCCCATAGACCCACCCACACACACACAGGCTCCATAGACTCACCCACGCACCCACATCCACACATGCACACATGCCCCCATAGACCCACCCGACACACCCACAGGACCCTATAGACCCGCCCATGCACCCACACCCACATACGTGCCCCCATAAACCCACTTGCGTGCGTGCACACACACAACCCATAGACCCACCCACGCACCCACACGCACACACACCCATAGACCCACCCACACACCCACACACACACTCACACACACCCATAGACCCACCCACACACCCACACACACACTCACACACAGGCTCCATAGACCCACCCACGCACCCACACATACTCACACACACCCTCCATGGACCCACCCACACACCCACACACACACACTCACACACAGGCTCCATAGACCCACCCACGCACCCACACACACACACACACACACGTCCCCATAGACCCACCTGACACACACCCACAGGGCCCCAGAGACCCACCCATGCACCCACACCCACATACACGCCCCCCATAAACCCACCTGCACGCACCCACACACACCCTCCATAGACCCACCCACACACCCACATACACACACATACAGGCCTCATAGACCCACCCCTGCACCCACACCACACACACCCTCCATAGACCCACCCACGCACCCACATCCACACACACACTCACACACACACACACACACACACACACACACTCACCCCTGAAATGCAGGCTGTGACTCTGCTCTCTGGAGCTACTGCCCTGGACAAATTTTCCCCACCAAAACTCTCACATCACTGGTTCTCCCCAGAGCCCTGGAAGGCAGAGACTCAACTCTAATCAGAGTCATCATGGGGCTCTGGGCAGCCCCTCCCCGTCCCCAACTCTTCCCATCCGGTGGGTCTCCAGGGAGCTCCACATTCCACAGCCAGAGCCAAGAGGGGTGTCCTCAGGAGGGGCACGGGAAGGGCACTCACTCTCACTACAGCGTCAATGACTGTGAGGCTACCCTCCTGGGTGGCGGTGTGACCAGGAAGAGGGGCCACAAGGGGACAGTGGGTGCCGGGGCCTGTCTCCTGGTCCAGGATTGAGGTTCCCCAGTGGGGAGCTGTCCAGGCCTGCATGGCACCTGGCTGTGCAGGTGGGAGGGTCTCTGGGGGGACCAGGAGGGACTAGGGACCCACAGCACCTGGGTGGCACTCACTGCCCGCTCTTCTGTTGGGAGTCCTCCCTTGAGTTCTGCCTGAATGCAGGGCACACCTGGCAGATGCAGCCAGCCCTGGGCCCACGGCACCACCTTCCACTCAGGAGGAGATGGATGACCACAGACAAGGCGTCCCACAGCAAGCACCCGGTCCTGGGGTCCCGCAGCCCTCGGGGGCCAAGGGTGCCCAGTGAGCCCATGCCAGGCTGGCAGAACTTGGCGCCCGGAGAGTGACGCGGTGCACGCGGGTTTATGACGGCGAGGAGCATCCTTCCCACTGTAAATTATATTTAACATCCCACAGAACTTTATTACGTTTTGTGTTTGGGTTTATGAAAAAATCTGTATTTAACTTCAAGCCCTGGTAAACATCTTTGCTTATGTTGTTATGTGATTCCTTATTTGAGTATTTCGATTTAATTTCACAGTTCATATACCTTAAAGTTTTGGCTTTCCCCTCCCTTCCCCACTCGCTCAGAGATGCTGGGCCAGCCTTGCTCATCCTGGGGCAGCTGGATGGTGGGATGGGGAAGCACAGCCCAGGACCCGACCGAGGACCCTGCAGCCCCCAGGGCCCGGGCCAGGGAGGCAGCCCCTGGGCAGAGTGTCCCGGCTTCTCAGAGCCTCACTGGGCACCAGATGGCAGGATAAACGTGAAGAGGGAGCGGGCAGTGAGGAAGCCGGACTGCATCTCCTGCCTGACCCTGGCTTCCTGCAACTCCGTTTCCACCACCTCAGAAGGAGGGCAGGGACTATAGGAGGTGTTGGGGGCAGAGATTCTGCCGAGTGGCGGGGCGGGAAGAAGAAAGGAATGCGAAGAGGAGGAGCCCGGGGGAGGTGGGTCACAGGCCCAGGGCATCTCAGAGGGGCCAGCTCCCCAGCCTACCTGGGCCCAGCACCCTGAACCCCCTTCGCCAGCCCTGGGGGCTTCCAGATCACACTCACTGTGCAGCCTTGGGCGGGCCCTGCCCCTCTCTGGGCTTTGTCTTCTACCAGGGCAGCAAGAGTAGGGGCTGTGTTTCACCCCAGCATATTCTGAGGCTCAAGGGATGGGCAGAAACTCTTCAGAAAGAATCAAGATCCAGAGCGGCTAAGGGGCCAGTCCCAGGTTGCCCAGCACAGCACGGTTGAGAGAGGATCTCAGTCCAGGGACCCCCAGCCTCCGCCCCCCACTGCCTTCCAAGCCATTCAGTGCTAGGGAAAGGCTTATGCAGTACATGTTCAGTGAAAAGTGTGTCATCTCCATTCACCGTCTGGATGTGAAAATCCCACGGGGCTTCAGTGGTCTGTAAAACCCCAGGGAAAGTAAAGAAAGAGGTATCCCGCCAGCCCCAAGCGGCCCCTGATGTGAGACATCCTGGCAGAGCCCCACCCCTACCCCTAGGACAAAGCCAGGAGCCCCTGAGACATCACCTCCCTGCCTGGATCCTGCAGCTGGGAGCTGCCCCCAGGAGTGGAGGAGACAGGTTGGGACCCCACGTGTCCCCGAATGCTCACGTGAGGCTCAGAGACATCCCCTCGCTTGTCCGGGGCCACCCTTTCCCACCAGTCCAGCCTTCCCAGGACCCATCGGCCCTGCGGTGGCCCCACAACGTGGTTCTTTCTCGTGGTCTCCTCTCCAGGCTTCCCAGGCCTCCAGAGCCCGGCTGTGTCCCTCTCGCCTGCCCCGGGTGGGCTTATGAGACAGGCTGTCCCTGCCTCTGTGGTCCCCATTCGGAGCCTCCAGGGAGAAGCCCACCTGGGCATCCCTGCCCCCTGTCCAGCCACCCTAGGCCCCTGCGTGCCTTGCTGAGGATGGCCTCCCTGCCCATTCGTGGTGTTGGGATAGGCCTCTCTGTGTGGCTGGGGCAGGTACAGTCAGTGAGCCCAGCTTCAACAAAGCCTGACTTCAGCCCCAACTGGGAAACCATGGCAGCTCCAGCCACCGCCCCTGTCTACTGCAGACATCACTAATCAATCACAGGATGCCTCTGAGACAGGACCACAGATTCCTCCTTAACATAGCTGTTCTCAAGCGAAAAAAGCAAGAGAGATGACACCTGGTCGCTGGCCCTCAACTAAATAACCACCCTGTAGTTTCTGCAAAGGCTTCCCTGGGAGTTGCCCTGAATTCACCACCAGTGTGTGTCACCCCTCCCCAAATCCTGCCTCCCCACAACCCACGCCAATGTCCCTCCTATCAAAGTGCCCGCCGTGGCACCAGCCCCCTGGATGGACCTCACACAGAGCTGCTGGGGAGGGCAACTGGCAAGAGGGAAGTGGGAAGAGTCTGGAGGGGCTGATGCGTACCCCAGAGAGGCCCCAGCGCCAGACCCTCAGGATGTTTCAAGCTTCACTGAGCTTCACTTCGTTCCCCAAAGGATCTGACACACTTAGAAAAAGGCACAACACTCGGCCGGGCGCAGTGGCTTACGCCTGGAATCCCAGCACTTTGGGAGGCTGAGGCGGGCAGATCATGACATCAGGAAATCGAGACCATCCTGGCTAACAGGGTGAAACCCCGTCTCTACTAAAAATACAAAACATTAGCCGGGCGTGGTGGCGGGCACCTGTATTCCCAGCTACTCGGGAGGCTGAGGCAGGAGAATGGCGTAAACCCGGGAGGCGGAGCTTGCAGTGAGCCGAGATGACGCCACTGCACTCCAGTCTGGGCAACTCGAAAATAAAAAAGAAAGAAAAAGGCACAACACGCAATTGAGTGACTCCGGACAGTTCAGCCTTCAGAAGTGCATTCCCTGGCTGCCCATAGAGTTGTTGAGAGCAGACTGACTTGACTCTGAGCTTCCTAGGGGCCAAGGCAAGAAAGGAAGAACATTCTATTGCAGTGCATCTGTCTCAACACCCATGAGAGAAAAACCAGCCAGGCAGTCAGAAGGAGCACGGCGTTCCTGCTCTGGAGGCCTGAGAGGCTTCCAGCCATCGCTCACAAGATGGATTTCCTGAGAGGCTTCAGGCGGCCTTGGAGGCTGCGTGGTGTGGTGCAGGGGGTGCTGGCCCAGGCACCTGGGATGTGGGCCAGGTCAGGGAGCTGCTTTGCTTGTAGGTCTCAGTTTCCCCATCTGGACAGCAGAGTGGCTTCCTGCCTGTCTGTGGGGTGCTGGGGAGGCCCTGGCAAGGTGCCCGGCGTCGCCAGTTGCAGGAGGCTGGCTGCATCAGAGCGAACCGGGAAGGTTGCCTCCTGCCTGCCGCAAGGCACCATTGCCGTGTGTGCAATTTAGCGCCACTGTTTCATCAGTCACAAAATCCAAATGGAAAAACAGAGACATAAATACGCCTGCCCAGGGAGCTGCTGGACCGCATGTGGGGCCCAGAGGAGGCAAGCATGGGCGCCGTGCCGTGGGGAGGATTGCACGTTCCGGGGGCCAGTGCAGGCTGACTCTGGGCAGAGGGTGAGCCAGGCCTGCAGGTTCTGGGGCCACGGGGAGCAGAAGGGGATGGGTGAGTTCTGAGGAACCAGCCCTGGAGGCAGAAAGGCTGGGGATGGGGGGTGGGGACTCTGTAGGGCGCCCCTTGGGGTCTTTGATTTGTACAATTACAGACTCTCACACACCCCAGAAGGCTCGGGGAAAAAAATCCATGGCCTGAAAAACCAATTCAGCTTTCACTACCTGCCAGGGTGCCGGCCAAGCCTGCCCGACAGAGGAGGCAGGCAGCCCCGGAAATGGGGGTGCAGGAACAGGCAGAGAGCCAAGTCGTACCCTGGCACTGTGGGGCCAAGCTGCCGCAAACGGGTCCCCCGGGATATCCAGAAGTGAAACCCTAAGAAAGGAGGCTCACGCTCTGCCCCAGACTGGCTTCCTGAGCAACTTCCCTTCTCCAGGCCTCAATTTCCCCTTCTGCAACACAGCGCTCACCCCCGAGCAACTCTGGCTGGTGTGGTAGGAATTGAGCACCACCAGCTGTGCACACTGTGAAGTGGGGGGTCTGCGGGCGTCGCCCGCCGTAACCATGACGACGACGGCTGTGAAAGGCACCGGCTGTTCCTGGACCCGGCACAGTGTGTTTGTGGCTGTTGTGTGACACCCACACCCCGCCAGACTTGCTTTCAAACGGCATTTTGCTAGCCAGACCGAACGCGGCCGCGTTCCCGCGAGCGTGCCAGCCTCTCACTTCTCCCTGCCAACCTTGGGGGTGGTACTGCGGCTTCCAAAATCTCATTACCGCCACCATTGCCCATCCTCCGCCGCTCCCTCCTCTCCTGCCCTCTCTCCCCCACTCTCTCTCCTTTTGGAGGATAAATTTCTGTAGCAGCCAATTACAGCCGTTTGATGTGCGTAATGATGGAGCCGTGGAAATTGGAATTGACACCTCGGAGGATCGCGGAGGGGGAAGAAACGCAACGTACATGAATCAAGCGTTTTCTTGGAGTTTTCTCCCATTGACAACGATTTGCCAGGGCCGGGGCCCGGAGCTCGGGCCGCGGGCGGCGGGGGGCACAGTGGGGCTGGGAGCTCCGGGCCAGCAGCGCCTGCTCCTAAGCACCGATCAATTACGGCGCAGACAAGCCAGTGTCACATGTGATTCACAATGTCAATTTCATGCTCGTGGTAACCATTTAAGAAAGAGCCGGGCAGGTTTTACATTTGATAAGAAATCAGCAGCGTTTGTGTTTGTAAAAAGACCGATCACAGAGTGTGACAGGTTCCAGAGATTGCCAGGCGGCGTCGACGGCCCGTCTGGAGTCTGTCAGAGACCCGCAAGTATTTATTTCAAATGGGTTTCCCCCCGCCGCCCCCCTCCAGCCGGGACGTGAAAATAAACTGTCAGTCTCTATTTACAGCTGTACAAGCTGGAAATACAGAGAATTTTAGGTTAAATTGTCAGTTAACAGAATTCAAAATAGAAAAAAGAAATGGGCCCGGCCGGCTTTATTGCCCGTTTTGATAGGGAAAGTCATCTGTGGGTTTGGAGGGTGGAAGGAGCCCCCCGAAGGAGAGGTGGGCTGGGCCCTGGGCCCAGGAAGGCCTGAGAAGGCCCAGCTGGAGGACTTCCCGGTGCTGGCGAGAATCAGGGCAGTCTTAGGGCTAATTAGGCCGGAGACGGGGCTAACAGAGCTGGTGTCTCTGCCCGGGCCCTGCTCCCTGACAATTTGCCCATTTAGCGTCTTCAGGAGCATGGGCACGGCTAATCCGGCCAGGAGGACATCCTTGGGCGCACTTGGCTTTTGCTGGGAAGACAGAGCTGCCTCCCGCCTGCTCTCCCGACTCAGGGGCTGGCCTAAGGCTCTGCTGCCCATGCGCCGGTGACCAGGGCCCCTGGGTGGGTGTCATGCCACCTGCCAGATCTTCCAGAGCTGCGGGGACAGGAGGGTGCCCACCCTGGCTCCAGGTGAGACACAGAGGCTCAGCGAGGCCCCCCCACGAGACCCCTCCTCTCGGTGGGGTAGATGCCCAGTCTTGGGGCTGTGCTCATGGAACCCCAAGTTTGAACCCCAACTTCTTACCTTTCTCCTCCACAGTGGAGTCTGTGGAGCCAGCACCACACTTTGCCATATTGAATGACGGGAGCTGCATCTGGCTGGGTGGGCATCGATGGGGCCTCCAGCAGCCCTGGCAGCGAGACAAGCAGGCCGACTTCAGCCGCATCTCCAGGACAACGCAGACGAGTTGTCTGCTTTCTCCGAGTTTCCAGGAGCCGGCACTCCTTGGCACCACCCTGCTGGGCAGGGGGACTGCGGCCCCCGGGGGTCTGAGCCGGGATGTGGGGGAGATGGAGGTGCACCTCCCATGGCAGAGGCCTGGAAAGGGGCCTGGGCTGGAGAGTCAGGGCTGTGCCTTGGTTTTCTTGTCTGTGAAATGGGGAGAAGAGAAGTGTCTACCTCCAGTGCCCGTGAGGCTCCAACGCACTCCAGGCAGCATGCGGCAGGCAGTAGGGCCCCCTCTCACCCCCGTGTGCTGTGTGGCCCTGAGCCCTTTCCTCCCCTCTCTGGGCAGTGGAGGACTGTGGAAGGCAGGAGCTTGACTTCGACTTTACCTTTCTGCCTGTGGGAGGCGGCTCTCCAGTCCCGGTTGGGAATCCAGACAGCTTCACCCACACAAAGAAAGCCAGTGGCACCCAGCCAGCACAGACAGCCAGGCCCTACAAAGCAGGGGATGCAGCCCAAGAGCCCAGCACAACCACCATCACAGTGGCTCATGGCCCGGCTAGTGCCCAGGGGTGGAGGCCCTTGGCCTGTGAGACCCCCACGGGAGCCCCCTGCAGGGACCTGCCTGGACTTTTCTGACCCCAACTCCCCGATACTCTGAGTTCAGCCTGTTCAGTGCCTCAAATTCACTAGCCAGCCAGACACCGGGCCTGGCACGGTGAGAAGGAAGCTTCCCAGGATGTCCTGGGGACTCTGCCTGCTGGGGTAGGGGTGCCGCCCACACAGACCCCCACCTGTCTCCCCTGGGTCCCTGAGGGTGGCAGGCATGGCCCCAGATGTCCAAAGAGGGTCCTGGTTCCATCCCCCTGCCTGAGGACTGGGCAGTGAGTAGGCTTGTCCTGTGGCCCCGCAGGCTTCACCGAGTCCTGTCTGCTGGGCAGATCTGCCGGGGACACCAGTTGCCCAGGCGTGGTGGGGGCCAGTCCTGGCGTCGAGGGTGGGAGCCACAGGAAGGTGGGGGGCGTCAACAGAGACACAGAGTCACACCAGATGGAAAGCAGGGCTGGGGCCACACATCCCAGCCACGTGGCATCCCTTGAGACCAGCTGGGCAGACAGCCATGGCACTCGCTGCTCAAGAAGCAGGAGTGGGCAAGCCTGGGCCTCCTCAGTCTGCTCAGGCCCACTGCTCCCTCACACTCACGTGCACTGCTCTCTACAGTTTGCAAACAGGCAGACATCTTTCAGTCCAACTTTGAATATGCCTGGATGCCTACGAGACTGAGGCGGAAACTGAGGCCCAGGGAGGTCAGGGGCCCTCAGGGTCACAGCCTGACTGGTGCCTGATGCCTGACATCCAGGCCTCTTGCTCTCGGGCCCCCGCACTCCCCACAACCCCCGGGCCTGGAGAAGCTGGAAGGAGGCAAGGTCGGCAGGACTCAGGGACGCCACCTCCCAGGGAGGACCCCCGGGGCATCAGAGCAAGGCCCCAGGCCCCTGAGGCCCCCACCTCACTTCTCAGCCCTTCTTTGCTGCTAACGCCTCAAGACCCGTGTCTCCACTGCCCCGCACCCCAGCCCACAGCCTGCTCCCCACCAATGACCACCATGCTGCAACCACAGCCAGTTCTCAAGGCCTACTGGCTGGCCCCAGCCTCTCCCACCTGCGCGAGGCTCCTGCCCATTTTTTCTCCAAGAGCGTCTGAGGCCGGAGCAGCCACCCTCCTCTCTGGGTAAAGGATCCATCCCCGCAAACGTGATGCCTGCCCCCCACCTGAGCTCCTCCTGTCCCCCGGCCATCTGTGGCCCCCTGAGCACCTAAAACACAGCCCATGCAACTAAGGAAATGAACTTTTCGTTGTATTTAACTTATTATTTTAAATACAAATTTTAAAACTGAAGCAGGCTGGGCACCATGGCTCATGCCTGTAATCCCAGCACTTTGGGGAGGCTGAGGCAGGAGGATCACTTGAGGCCAGGAGTTCAAGACCAGCCTGGGCAACATAGTGAGACCCTGTCTCTATAAAAAATAAAAAAATTAGCTAGGTGTGGTGACATGAGCCTGAAGTCCTAACTATTGAGGAGTTTGAGGTGGGAGGATCGCTTGAGGCCAAGAGTTGGACTCTGCAGTGAGCTGTGATTGCACCACTGCAGTCCAGCCTGGGACCCTGAGTAAGACCCTGTCTCTAAAAAACAAAAACTATAAAATGTCTCATTGATATTTTTTATATTGACAATCTGTTTAAGTGACAATGTTTTTGATGTATTAATATCTGGTTAAATAACATATATTATTAACATTAATTTCCTTTAGTTCCACCTACTCAGAGGCTGAGGTGGGAGATCAGTTGAGCCCAGGAGGTGGAGACCAGCCTGGGCAGCATAGCAAGACCCTGTCTCCCGGCCAAAAATGAATGTCACCTGTTTCTTCTTACCTTCTGAATGTGGTTCCTAGAAAATTAACAGCCCCGGGTGTGGCTCGTGAGTTGTCTCTTCCTGGCCAGCCCTCCCTCCCCTCGCCCACTCTACTCTGGCCACATTGGCCCCTCAGCCCCTCACTGAGCCTGAGGCCGCCCAGCCCCTCCCACCTCAGAGCTCTGGCACAGCTGCTCCCTCCACCTGGATCTCGTCTCCCAGTGCACCCGGTCTCCACACCGTCACCCAGTCTTAGCCGAATGTCACCTCCCGAGAGCCCCTCCCTGACCACTGGGCAACCCCGTCTCACCTGCCCCCACCCCACGTACCCTTCTGCCCGTCACACCCTGAGTCTCTGCGTGGGTCCTGTTCACTGCTGCATCCAACGCCCAGGCTGTGCCACGCTGGGGCAACCTCAGAAGTGAGTGTTTAGCAACTGACATGCTCCACGTACCACGTGTGTCCCCAGGTGACACTGCACCATGGCCTGGGGTCACTGGAAAGGAGTGAGAGGTGCCCAGCGCTGGAGGGGCAGGGCCAGGCTGAGCAGGGATCTGAGGAGGAAGGTGCAGGCATGCAGGGAGAGGCTGTGCTGGGGGCCCTGGAGAGGTTGCTACTGTGGCCAGGAAGGCAGAGCTGGAGGGGCAGAGGTGGCTGCACCTGCTACTGTGGCCAGGAAGGCAGAGCTGGAGGGGCAGAGGTGGCTGCACCTGGGCCCCTCAGCTGCAAGGCAAGATGTGAGCCCCACACCTCCATCTGGCACCAGTGACAATGTTGCCTCTGCATCCACTGGGGAAGCCCCTGTCTTTCGACACTCCAGGGCAGGAGGATGCCCTGAGGCCAGGAGCTGTGGGGTGGGACATAAGACCCAGGCTCCCCAGCTTCCTTGGCATCCACCCGCCCGGCCGCAACCCCACACTCCGCGAAGCCTGAGGGGCCCCAGGGACAGCTGGGGATGTAGGGCTCCCGCTTCCCTGGAAAGCACTGTGGTTTATTGACTAAATGCAGCCCATCGATTTGTTAAGAGCTTTTGCACGTCCCCTCGATGGGAAATATTGTTCTCTCGCCCGGCTGGCTGGAACCTGGGTGAGAAGTTCTTTCCTCCACACCATAAATTTTCATCTGGGCGTCCCGGCACCGTGTAAACTGGTGTCCACCCGTGCAGGGAGGAGGCGCTTGATGGTCTCACAGCCCCTCTGGGTTCGGCTTCCCAGAGCTGCCGCCGCCACAAAAATGGCTCCCCCAGACGCCCCAGTGCCCGGCTCTGAACCACAATGGCCCGGCCCAACCTGGCCTCCTGCCCCCAAGCCAGCCTCTCCCTCGACTTCTTTCCCAGGGCCCCAAAGACCCTGGAGGGACCTTCCTGCACAGACCACACAACACAGAGCAGACCAGGCCACCGCCGACCCCACAGCTGCAGCCAGGACTGAACCAGGCCAGAAGCTCCAGGGAGTAATCCTGCCTGCCCTGCCTCTTAGCCATCCTGGAACTCCCTGAGTCCCAGCTCACGTAACCTCAGGCCACCCCAGAAGGGTGATCCGGGGTGACAGAGGCCCAGCCTTGGAGCCCCCGCCCTCACCCCAGGTCACCCTTCTCCCCGCTTGTCCCCTGGACCTGCTATGTCTAAGGCCCGGCCCTGGTGGGCATCCCTGACCCCAGGCCCAGCAGGCCATCCCTAGGCTCTGCTCCCTTGTCCTGAGCCCCTCTGTGTTTCTAGGTTTCATGCCTGAGAGTGGGAAAGGCCCCCTGAGGAGCAGGGATGGGGTGTGGAGACCCTGGAGCCCCCTCCCCAGCTTTCTGGCTCATCTGAAGTGAACCCTGTGGCTTCTGCCTACAGGGAGCCCTGGCGGCCCCAGGACCATTCCAGCCACCGTCCTGTGCATCCATGAGAAGCCCATGCACTGCCTGATGTGCTCATTTGACAACCAGAGAATCTGAGGTCTGGAGGAGGGAGGGGCCTCAGCCCTGGGGACTCCACTGCCCAGAGGAGGCTCCCTGGCCAGGTCAAGACCACTCTGGCTCAGGACACTGGCCAGGTGGGTGCCCAGGGGCTGCCCTGAGCAGGGCAGGGGCTCAGGAGAGGCACAGGGCCACTCGGGATCTGCACCAAGCCTCACAGATGGCACAGGTCCCCGCAGAACTCCAGGCTCAGTGCTGTTCCACCACTCACCCCCGGCCTGCAGGCTGGTTCAGGTTGAAGAGGTGCCCCCTCCCCACAAAGGTCCCCACAATCTTCAGGTGCAAAGACTAGGTCAGAAGGGCAGCCAGCCCAGCACCCGCTCCTCAGCCCCACAGCCTCCGGGCAACCCACAGATACCTGCAACGGCTCTGAGCTCCACAGCCAGTCCCCGGGACTTCTGCAGACCCTGCCCATCTGGCTGGCCAAGGGTGACACCAGCTCCAGCCAGACCCTGCCCAGGCCCCTGAAAGCAGCTGTGGGGGTGGCTCCCCAAGAGGCCACTAGCCCTGGAGACTTTCCAGAATCCCCAAGCCCTGGGGCCCCATAGCCTCCCCAGAGAGGACCCAGGTCCTTCTTTTTATATTCTGTGAGATGGAGTTTCACTCTGTCACCCAGGCTGAAGTGCAGTGGTGACACTGCAACCTCCATCTCCCCGACTCAAGAGATTCTCCTGCTTCAACCTCCCAAGTAGCTGGGATTACAGGTGTGTGTGTGCCACCACACCTGGCTAATTTTTGTATTTTTAGTACAGACGGGGTTTTGCCATGTTGTCCAGGCTGGTCTTGAACTCCAGACCTCAGATGATCTGCCTGCCTCGGCCTCCCAAAGTCCTGGGATCACAGGCATGAACCACCGTGTCCAGCTCTGGACCCAGATCCTTCACAGAGCCAGGGGCTCCACCCCACAGCAGATGGGGCCCCCAGAAGCCCCCACACCCCTCTTCACTCCCAGCTCTAAATGGTGCCTAGAACTTCGCTGCACACAGAAGGCCCCAGCCCACATCTCCTGCCCCCTCCACTCTCCCTGCTCGGCCCCGGGCACCCCCGGGCAGGGCGGGCAAGCAGAGGTTTTCATCCAGTGAGGACAGGGAAGGCTATCAGGGAAGACGCGGAAACAAGGTCTCAAGTGTACAAAAGGCATCACAGAGAGAGGAAGGAGAATCCTGGTCTTGTTTCCATCATTACAATGTTACATTTAAAACTTTAATCCACGCCAGGTGTGGTGGCTCACGCCTGTAATCCCAGCACTTTGGGAGGCCGAGGCGGGCAGATCACCTGAGGTCAGGAGTTCAAGACCAGCCTGGCCAACATGGTGAAACCCCATCTCTACTAAATACAAAAATTAGCCGGGCGTGGTGGCACATGCCTGTAATCCCAGCTACTCGGGAGGCTGAGGCAGGAGACTTGCTTCAACTGGGACCCAGCAGGCAGAAGTTACAGTTAGCCAAGATCATGCCACAGCACCTCAGCCTGGGCTACAAAGCGAGACTGTCTCAAAAAACAACAACAACAACAACAACAACTTTAATCCAATGATTGAAAACAGGTGATCAAACATAAACCTGGACCCAAATGTTCATGGCGGCAACTCCCACAATAGCCAAAAGGTGGAAACAGCCCAGTTGTGTGCAGAGACAAAATGTGGCCCATCCACACAGTGGAATATTATTCAGTCATGAAAAAGAAAGGAAGGCCTGGCACAGGCCACAGCGTGGATGAGCCTTGAGGGCAGGATCTCAGTGGAAGAAGCCAGTCACAGAGGCCTCATAGTGCATGACTCCATCCATGTCTAGAAAAGGGAAATCCCTGGAGACAGAAAACAGACTTGTGGTTGCCAGGGGCTGGGGTGGAGGGATGGGGAGTGACTGTTAATGGGTCCGGGGTCTTCCTTCAGGGTGTTGAGAATGTTCTGGAACCAGATAGAGGTGGTCACTGCACATCCTTGTCAATGTATTTAATGCCATTAAATTGTATGCCTCAAAATAGTAAAAACGATGGCTGGGCGCAGTGGTTCACGCCTGCAACCCCAGCACTTTGGGAGTCCGAGGCGGGCAGATCACTTGAGGTCAGGAGTTCGAGACCAGCCTGGCCAACATGGTGAAACCCCATCTCTACTAAAAATACAAAAATTAGCTGGGCACGGTGTAATCCCAGCTACTCGAGAGGCTGAGGCAGGAGAATTGCTTGAACCCAGGAGGCAGAGATTGCCAGTGAGCCCAGATTACGCCACTGCACTCCAGCCTGGGTGACAGAGCAAGACTCTGTCTCAAAACAAACAAACGGGCTGGGCGCGGTGGATCACGCCTGTAATCCCAGCATTCTAGGAGGCTGAGGTGTGTGGATCACCTGAGGTCAGGGGTTCAAGACCAGCCTGACCAACCTGGCAAAACCCTGTCTCTGCTAAAAAGTACAAAAATTAGCTGGGCATTAGTGGTGCACACCTATTATCCCAGCTACTTGGAGGCTGAGGCAGGAGAATTGCCCCAACCCAGGAGGCAGAGGTTGCAGTGAGCCAAGATTGCACCGCTGCACTCCAGCCTGGGCAACAGAGTGAGACTCCATCTCAAAAACAAAAACAAACCAAAAATAATTAAAAAAAAAAATGATGATGTTTATGTTATGTGAACCTCATCTCGATTAACTAACAAGTTTAATCCAGCTGGAGACTGTTTTGAGGCTGGGCTGAAAGCAGCATCTACCTTGAGTTTCTGAGTCTCTTTCTGCATTTTCTAGAGCAGCACCACTCAAAAGAAATGTCACACAAGCCACGTACGTGACATAATTTTCTAGTGGCCACCAGAAAAAGCCAAAAGAAACAGGTGAAATTAATTTAAATAATACACTTTGTTTAACTTAATACACTAAAAATGCAATCATTTCAACATGTAATTGTTATGAAAAATTATCAGCAAAGCTGTTCCCACGCTTTTTCCTCTGAGCTGCAGATTCACGAGTATTTCACGCCTAACACACATTCCACATGGGTGGCCTCCTTCCAGGGGCTCCATGGCCCGGGCGCCGGTGGCTGAAGCATTGGGCGACTCCAGGCTGTCCCCTGACTTCCAGTCAGTCTGACATCACAACAAGTTCTCCTGGCTGCTGCTGCTTCTGCTTCTGCTTCTTCTCCCTCTTTCTCTTCTTCTTCTTCTTTATTATACTTTAAGTTTTGGGATACTTGTGCAGAACATGCAGGTTTGTTACAAAGGTATACACATGCCATGGTGGTTTGCTGCACCCATCAACCCATCACCTACATTAGGTACTTCTCCTAATGCTATCCCTCCCCTAGTCTCCCACCCCCAACAGGCCCCAGTGTGTGATGTTCCCGTCCCTGTGTCCATGTGTTCTCATTGTTCACCTCCCACTTATGAGTGAGAATATGCAGTGTTTGGTTTTCTGTTCTTGTGTTAGTTTGCTGAGAATGATGGTTTCCAGCTTCATCCATGTCCCTGCAAAGGACATGAACTCATTCTTTTTTATGGCTGCATAGTATTCCATGGTGTCTATGTGCCACATTTTCTTAATCCAGTCGGTCATTGATGGGCATTTGGGTTGGTTCCAAGTTTTTGCTATTGTGAATAGTGCCACAATAAACATACGTGTGCATGTGTCTTTAGAGCAGCATGATTTATAATCCTTTGGGTATACACCCAGTAATGGGATTGCTAGGTCCAATGGTATTTCTAGTTCTAGATCCTTGAGAAATCGCCACACTGTCTTCCACAATGGTTGAACTAATTTACACTCCCACCAGCAGTGTAAAAGTGTTCCTATTTCTCCACATCCTCCCCAGCATCTGTTGTTTCCTGACTTTTTAATGGGGCTTTTTTTTTTTTTTTGAGACAGGACTTCGTTCTGTTCCCCAGGCTGGAGTACAGTAGCACAATCATAGCTCACTGCATTGAATTGTACACTTCAAAATGCTTAAAATGATGACTGGGTGTGGTGGCTCACGCCTGTAACCCCAGCACTTTGGGAGGCCGAGGTGGGCAGATCACTTGAGGTCAGGAGTTCAAGACCAGACCGGCAAACATGGTGAAACCCTGTCTCTACTACAAATACAAAAATTAGCTTGGCATGGTATAATCCCAGCTACTGGGGAGGCTGAGACAGGAGAATCGCTTGAACCCAGGAGGTGGAGGCTCACTGCAACCTCTTCTTCCTGGGCTCAAGTGATTCTCCTGCCTCAGCCTCCCCAGTAGCTGGCACTGCAGGCACATGCACCACCACACCTGGCTAATCTTCGTATTTTTTATAGAGATAGGGTCTCACTATGTTGCCCAGGCTGGTCTCAAACTCTTAGCCTCAATGGATCTGCCTGTCTCGGCCTCCCAGAGCGTGAGGATCACAGGCATGAGTCGCCACGCCCCTCCCCTGAACGCTTTAATTCAGGGTCAGGTCTGTATTCTGCCCGTCCTGTCGCTTTTGATTGTGATTGTGGTGACATCCACATCACATACAATTCACCATTTTAAATCCAGTAATCCAGTGGCAGTTCGTCCCTTAGAAAAGACCTGCAACCACTGCCGCCTCTGGTTCCAAAACATCCTCGTCCCCAGGAGGAGACCTCTTACCCATCAGCCCTGCCAACCTCCACTCCGCCATCGGTCTCCGCCATCAGGCTCCACCATCAGTCTCCACCTTCGGTCTCCACCATTGGCCTCCGCCATCAGTCTCCACCATCAGACTCTGCCATCGGCCTCCGCCATCGGTCTCTGCCATCTGGCTCTGCCATTGGCCTCTGTCACCAGTGTCCACCATCGGTCTCTGTCATCAGCCTCCACCATCGGTCTCTGCCATCTGTCTCTGGGGACTTGCCAGTTTGGGATGTTTTCTGTGCATAGAATCTTACCCTGTGTGGCCTTTGCTGTCTGGCTTCTTTTTGTTTGTTTGTTTGTTTGTTTTTGAGACAGAGTCTTGCTCTGTTGCCCAGGCTGGAGTGCAGTGGCGCGATCTTGGCTCACTGCAAGCTCCGCCTCCCGGGTTCACGCCATTCTCCTGCCTCAGCCTCCTGAGTATCTGGGACTACAGGCGCCGCCACCATGCTCGGCTAATTTTTTTTTTTTTTTTTTTTTTTGTATTTTTTAGTAGAGATGGGGTTTGACCATGTTAGCCAGGATGGTCTCGATCTCCTGACCTTGTGATCCGCCTGTCTCAGCCTCCCAAAGTGCTGGGATTACAGGTGTGAGCCACCACGCCCAGCTGGTGTCTGGCTTCTTTCGTGGAGCATAATCTCTTCTATAACTTTTTGTTTTTATTTTTTTATTTTTTTATTTTTATTTATTTTTTTTTTTTTTGAGACGGGAGTCTTGCTCTGTCGCCCAGGCTGGAGTGCAGTGGCGCAATCTCAGCTCACTGCAAGCTCCGCCTCCCGGGTTCACGCCATTCTCCTGCCTCAGCCTCCCGAGTAGCTGGGACTACAGGCGCCCGCCACTGCGCCCGGCTAATTTTTTCTATTTTTAGTAGAGACGGGGTTTCACCATGGTCTCGATCTCCTGACCTTGTGATCCGCCCGCCTCGGCCTCCCAAAGTGCTGGGATTACAGGCGTGAGCCACCGCGCCCGGCCTTTTTTGTTTTGTTTTGTTTTTATTTATCGATTTGTAGAGACAGAGTCTCTTGCTCAGGGGAGATGAGTCAGTTCTATTCAACCCTTCAGCTGTTTGGCTGAGGCCCACCCACATTACAGAGAGCTGTCTGCTTCACTCAGAGTCCACTGATTTGTCGTTGCTGTTGTTGTTGTTGTTGAGATGGAGTATTGCTGTGTTGCTCAGCCCGGAGAGCCGTGGCACAATCTCGGTTCACTGCAACGTCAGCCTTTTGGGTTCAAGTGATCCTCCTGCCTCAGCCTCCCTAGTAGTTGGGATTACAGGCTCATGCCGCCACGCCTGGCTAGTTTTTGTATTTTTAGTAGAGACGGGGTTTTGCCATGTCGGACAGACTGGTCTCGAACTCCTGGCCTCAGGTGATCCGCCCACCTCAGCCTCCCAAAGTGCTGGGATTACAGGCACGAGCCACCGCACACAACCTTATTTGTTTGTTCTGTTTTATTCTGTTTTATTTTTTGAGATAGGGTCTCACTCTGTTGCCCAGGCTGGAGTGAAGTGGTGCAATCATAGCTTGCTGCTGCCTTGACCTCCCCAGCTTGAGCAATTGTCCTGCCTCAGCCTCCCAAGTAGCTGGGACTACAGGTACATGCCATCACACCCGACTAATTTTTTTTTTTTTTTGAGAAATGGGGTCTCCCTATATTGCCCAGGCTGCTCTTGAACTCCTGGGCTCAAGTAATCCTCCTGTCTTGGCCTCCCAAAGTGCTGGGATGAGAGGCATGAGCCACCGCACCTGACCCACCCATTGGTTTTAATATCCACTGCTGATTCCTGCCACAATCAGCTGTCACTGTGATGGCTGACAAATGGTGTTCAAAGCCCACCTTTCCTTCTCCACCTTTTCCTCCTCCCCCCATGTTTAGGGATCCTTTGTGCGTGTCACTGTGGACTTGCAGCCACTGTTTTATTCTACCGGCAAACATCTCACATTTATCTGGATGTACACATTGTCCCAAATGTGGCCATGGGGCCCTGGGGCTGGTTCTTGTGACCTGGGACCCGTGCCCTCCGTTCACTTTGCTCTTCTACTTTCTGGACCAGACATTCCAGGCTCAGCCTTCCCTCCTGGAAATCAGCTGAGCTGCTGCTCCTCTTGGCAGAGAGCGGCAGTTAGAAGCCAAGGTCTGGGCACCAGGTGTGCTCACCGCCCCTGAGGTGCTGCGTTTCCAGGGCTCCAGGTAGGATGATACAGTGTGTGCATGTGCACACACACCTGTGTCTATGCTGATTTCCTCATCCCTGCATAGGACAGCAGCAGTTCCAATTCAACACCGCAGAACTCATTCTAGCTTCCCCATCTCTATCCTATCAGCTTTTTCAACAGTAAGAAATATGGGCCCATTCTCGTCAGTTCACTTAGTCTCCATAATGCAGCTGATCTCCTGGCCTCAGTTGGAAGCCCTCTTCATGTGGGCCCAGGGTTACTGCCCCGCCACCTTCCCACTAGGAGGGGAGGGAGGGAATGGGGAGGGAAGAGGAAGAAAGGAGAGGGGGAGGAGGGAGAAGAGAGGGAAGGAGGGAGAGGCAGGAGGGGGAAGGAAGGAGGGAGGGAAGGAGCAAAGAGGAGGAAAGGAGGGAGGGAGGAGGGAGAAGGGAGGGAGGGAGAGAGGAGGGGCAAGGGAGAAGGAAGGAAAGATGGAGGGAGGGAGGGAAGAGGAAAAAAGGAGGGAGGGAGGAGGGAGAAGGGACGGAGAGAGGAGAGAGAAGGGAGGGAGAGAAGGAGGAAGGGAGGGAGGAGGGAGAAGGAAAGGAGAAGGAAGGGAAGAGGGAGGGAGGGAAGAGGAAAAAAGGAGGGAGGGAGGAGGAAGAAGGGAGGGAGAGAGGAAGGTAGGGAGGGAGGAGAGAGAAGGGAGGGAGGGAAAAGGAAGGGAAGAGGGAGGGAGGGAGGGAGGGAGGGAAAAGGAAAGGAAGGAGAAAGAAGGAAGGAGGGAGGGAGGGAGGACCCACCCTGGCATTTGTAAAACTCACTTGGTGGTTCTTTAAACAATGGATGGGGGCAGAGTGAGAGTGGCCAAGAGAAGAATCAAGAAATGAGTGCTCATGGCCAGACCAGACCCATGAGAGGCGTGCACAGCGGACTCGCTCGTGAGAGCCCCACCTGGAAGCAAAAGGAGGATGGGCGAGTCCATGGCGATGAAGGCACAGGGTGGAATACTACGCAGCACTGAAAAGGCACTCGCCACAGATCCAGGCAACAGCGTGGGTGAATCTCACAGGCATCCATGCAGCAAAAGGCTCCAGATGCCAAGAAAAACAGGATGTGTGACTCCATTTAGGGGCCTGCTCACAGCTGGTGATGAAATCAGAAGAGCCACCACCCTGCTGGGGGCACAGACTAGGAGAGCAAAGGGGGCCTTCTAGGTGGCTGGAATGTCCCGTTTCTCCATCTGAGGTTTCTCCGGTTTCTCCCTCAGCGTGTTTGATCGTGCACACTAATCTCGGTGAGCCCTTGACATGTATGGACTTTCTGTATGTACCTCCTTTAAAAAACACAAATGTCCAGTTGGAAACCAAGACCTGCCCTCAGTTTCCCAATCTGTCGAATGGGTGCACATTCTGCTCTGGAGCCTGGCCGATGCCACATGAGCCGGCCTCTCCTGCAGCCCAGGGCTCCCCCCACCCCTATGCTCCTCCACCTGGGGTCCGGGCCCCCCAGGCCCAGGCCCAGGCCCAGGCCCAGGCCCGGGTGAGCCAGTGGGGCTGCTGAACCTGCAGGCCGGTGCAATGATCATGCCCGAGGCTGTTTTGCCAGCGAGGTGAGGCGCGGGAGCGGGCAGAGGAAGGGTTTATAATGATGATTAGGACCGAAATTGGCGGAGATTTACAGCGCCGGCCAGGAATGGAGGGAGAGGGGGCCGGCGCCGGGAGCGGCCTAATGGATCCGTCAGCGCGTTCGGCTGCTCAGCGGGCCGAGGCGGGTCACCCGGCTTTCCACTGGCAGCACAAAGCACTTCAATTTCGTTAGGAAATGTATCAATTTAACTGACTTGAGCGGCACACTGAAAAACCTAATGAATCTGGACTCAATTTTCCGCCACACTGCTCCTGAGAACTGTCGGAAACAATGTCTGTGGTCGGAGGTGACGGGGTGGCCGCCGATAGGCCGCGAGGCGCCCCTTCCCTTCCCAGCCTGCTCCCGGCCCTTCCCGTCAGGGTTAGTGGAGAGAGACGGACCTGTCTCCGCAACCTGGTGACAGCCCAGCCCGCCACCACTTCCCTAACAATGATGTCATTATAGGTAAATTGGCCTCTATTTCAGCAGGGTGGTGGTGCTAATTGAGTGAGAAAATATAATACAGGGAGCTGTTGTCTGCAGCTCCGGGGAGGGGGCCGCAGCCTAAATGGCCTACCATTGTTGATGTCAGGGTAGGCAGATGTTGCCTTCTGCCGATAACCGCACTGACATATCTCCAGCTTGTCACGGCGCTCCTGCTCCTGCCCGGGGACTCGCGGTGCTGGCGGCAGATGGCTTCGCTCAATGGCCGTGGAGGGTCCTTGCAGCCGGGCGGGGTAGGAGGTGGCCGCCGAGAAAACAGCACAGGCTCCGGGGCCATCTCCAGCCTCGTGGGGGCCCACGATGGATGAAGCCCTCACAGCACCGGGAGGAGAATGTCCAGGGGCAGGAGCAGGGGTCTCTGGGGGGTTCTGGAAAACAGTGTCTGTGCGGGTCTGCCTTCCAGGAGGAGCCCTTACTAAGGAAGGGATCCTGCAGCCAAACCCCATAGGCATCCACCCCACAGTGGGAGGCGGGCAGGGCCTGGGGGCCAATGGGCAGGCATCTGCGTGGGCTGGAGGGACAGATTTCCCTGAAGGCCCCCCCAGCTGTCAGAGCCCAGAGCCCATGCCCCAAGCCTTGGCACAATATGGGAGAGATACCCACCCCAGCACCCCGACCTGCCCAGCATGCCTGGGTGACAACTCCCTGGGTGCCCCCAGCCAGAGCTCCTCGCTCCCCGGGTTCCAGGGCCCATGCAGGTCAGCCCTGGGGCCTCTCCCCAGCCAGGTCCCAACACCCTCAGCTGCTTCCAACACACACACGTGGCCCCGAACAGAGAAAGTCCTCCCTGTGTCCAGGGGTCCAGGCACACGATGCTTCCGCCCCTTCCCTCGGGCCACTGAGCCTGGACTCAGTCCCCCCCGCCAGGTCGTCCAGAGTGGCCGGGTCAGCTGCAGGTGCCTCTGTGGCCAGGTGGGCTGAAACCAGGACCCCTCCCTACAGGCCAGTCAGGAGCAGGGACCCCCAGGCACAGCACAGAGCGGCGTCTCAGGCCCAGGCTGGGCTGCTGGGCTTCCAAGTGCATCTGACAGGGACTCACTCGGCCCAGGGTGTTTGGATGTGGGCTGGGCCATGCTGAGGACGCTGCCCAAGAAGCCCCCAAATGGGGGCAGTGCAGGGGACAGAACCTGCCCCCAATGTTTCCAGAGGTGGTCAGGAGCGGATCCTGAAGGATGGGGGTGCCCACCAAGCAGAGTAGTGGCCCAGGCCATGGCCTCAGGCAGATGCCCTGCTGGGGCAAGGGATGCCTGATCCACACCTAAGGACCGCAGGGATGGCCCAGAAGAGCCGGCACCATTCAGTGAGCGCCTGCCGTGTATATCGCAAAGTACCTCCCAGCCCTCCTCCTGCGGGACTCATATACTGCCATCACTTCAGGCCTGCGGGCACCCCGGGGGCTTCTCCTCCCATACGAAGGAGGAAAATGAGGTGGGTGGGGGGCATGGTTCCAGGGTACCAGGCTGGAAAAGTTCGGGGCGGCAGACTCCAAGGCAGCTCCTGCAGCCCAGCCCTATACCTGCACCCCATCCCACACTCGCGCCCCATCCCACACCTGCACCCTATCCCCACCCCATTCCACACCCTCGCCCCGTCCCCACACTTGCACCCGATCCCCACACCTGCACCCTGTCCCCACACCGCCCCTCTGGCAGGCAGTGTCTGTGGGAGGTAGACAGCCAAGGCCAGGTCCCCTTCGGGGCCCCTCCTGACCCTCCAGCCCCTCCTGAGCCCAAGGTGCAAGGCAAACTCCCACAATCCAGCATGCAGAGGGAAGAGCTGACATTGGGCATGTGGCTTCCCTGTCCTAGGTTGTGCCTGTGAGCCGGGGCCGGAGCCACCTGGGGAGCCGTGGGTTCTGAGGGAGGCCCAGCAGAAAACCCAAGAGGGCAGACACTGGGGGAGGGAGGGGCTGTGGCTCACAGACCGGGCCTCATACAGGACTTCAGCATCTTCCTGGGGCCCTCCAGCTGCATCCCCATGTCCAGGCCACTTCCAAGGCTGGCTTCAATCCTTCTAGAACATTCTAGGCTTGCTCCTAACTCCAGGTGGTTCCCTTAGTGGGATCAAAGTTTGCTTCTTTATCCTCTTCTGTCTTTTCCAGATCCTTCTCAATGGGCATTTTATAGTTGGAAAGGAATGTAAATGTTTTCATTTTTCACTGTTTTTGGAGACGGGGTCTCACTCTGTCACCCAGGCTGGAGTGCAGTGGTGCGATCTCGACTCACTGCAGCCTTGGCCTCCCCAGCTCAAGTGATCCTCCCACCTCAACCTCCCGAGTAGCTGGGACCACAGGCGTGTGCCACCACACCTGACTAATTTCTTTATTTTTTGTAGAAACGGGGTCTCACTATGTTGCCCAGGCTGGTCTCAAACTCTTTGGCTCAAGCGGGCCTCCCACCCTGGCCTCCACAAGTCCTGGGGCTGCAGGCGTGAGCGCCATGCCTGGCCGATGTTTGTTTTCTACCCGACGAGTTTAGGTTTTGCCGGTGCTCTGATGAAGCTCACAACTCCGGGACAGCTGTAGGGGCACCCCCAGCATGGCAGCCTGCCCTCAGCATGGCTCTTCCTGGGCAAGCACTTGCCCTCCCCTCAGCCTTGGGCAAGTGGCTGAACCTCTCTGAACCTCAGTTTCCTCATGTGTGAACTTAGGGGCAGCTCACGTGCTTGGTTCTCTAAGGACAGTGGAGAAGATGAATTGTGGTCCCCAAGAGGGTTGTCAGGAAGGGGGTCTACCTGCTTCCAGGGGCCTCTGTGTCCATTTCCTGCCCCAAGTGCACGTCCCATCAGCTCCTGCTACCCCCATGCTGAGCTGGGGAAAGGGATCCTGGACAGAACAGCTTTAAGGATGTGTCCCTCGGGGAAGACTGGCAGGAGCCGGGGCTGCAGGATGCTGTGGGAGGGCCAGGCTGGCAGCACCTGGGGAAAGGGGATCTGGCCACCGGGTGAGGCTGGAAGCCAGGAGCCAGCACACTCTGGCCCGGGACTTTCTGCTGCTGCCCTGGGCGCCCCAGCAAGGAGGGGATGGGCTCCTCTCTGGTCTCAAGCTCTGGACCGGGGTAGTCACTTGTCACCCAGCCTCCACCTCACCTGGGAAAAGGTGACGGTGCCTGCACTGACGGCCTTCCTGGAGTGCTGAGGGCAGATTGTAGCGTGCTGAGCACCTGAGTAGGCCCTGTGACCCGGACGGTACCCGTCAGAGGAGGCCAGGCAGCCCGGAAGTCCCTGGAGTGGGTGGCGGGGACTTCCAGCAAAAGAAGGGACCAGAACTAGCCCCGCAGGATGAGGCTGTTCAGGGGGCAGGAAGGCAGGGCCCCGGGTGGCCTGGGGTGGGGACACCATAGAGGCAGTAGTGGGGCTTGGAGCTGAGTCGCACAGTTTGGTACTGCCCTGGCGGGTGGGGGGACGGGGTGGAGGGTCTTAACCCAGGGACGCGGCCCAGTGAGAGGAAGGTCAACTCTGGTGCCCTGAGGACAGGCTGAAGGACGAGGGGCCGCTGGGGCAGGGCCAGGGGAGCCTTGGGGAAGGGGCCAGCCTGTGCAGCCTCCAGGACCGTGCCCAACTCACCCCAGAAGGGGGCCGCCCAGCCTGCCCGGCTCTTAGAGCCATCAGGAATGATTCAGGTGGCAGGTTTGTGTGCTGTTTGTTAATTTACTCAGATTCATTCATGGGAACAGCTGGCTGGGTCCCAGCAGGGTAGCGTCCCCCGCCCACCTGCCGCAGACAGCCGGCTCTGCGCCACAGTGCTCACAGCTCAGCGGGCGCAGCCTCAGCTGGCTGGGGGCACCCGCGCTCCTCCGAGGGGGTCAGCCTGGGGAGCTTGGGGGTCGGCGGGGGCTAGGGAAGGGGACGTCTGGCCACTTGGGTGTTCAGGGTGGACCCTGCCTCTGAGAGAGCTGGAGACTGGCGGCATGAGGACACCTCCAGTGTCTGCCACACAGACCCCTGCCCTCGGCAGAAAGGGCTGTGAGCCAGTACAGGGGCTGGACTGGGACAGGCCTGACTCTGGGGCTCCGCCCTGCTGTTCCTTCTGGTCCCACCATCCTGGGACGCGGTGACCCCAGGACGCTCAGCTGCTCACCATGCTGGGCCAAAGCTGTGGTCTGGAGAAAATTCACCAAGACAGCAAGAGGTCAGGAGTGGGCACGGGTTACCGGGGAGCCAGGTCCCCAGCAGCCCTCCCTCGGCCGGGCAGGAGCCCGTACGGAAGCGGAAGGAGTCGTCCTGGTCTGAGCTGAACTTGCCGCAGGAGGGGACCGTCAGGGTGGCCGTCGCCAGAAAGGCTATTAGCGCCGCGAAGCTTTGCCATCGTGCGGGTTTGGGCTAGATGTCAGGGCGTGCACGCGCTGAGCACCCTCTAATAGAACAGTCTTTCCTCTCTTCATCTCCCGTCCCCATAGCTTTGTTATTTAAAGTCAGGTTAAGGGAAGAAAAAAAAAAAACCCACAGACAGGTTTGGCTGGGAAGCCCGAGGACAGAAAAAGTTAGAGATATTTATTTGACAGGGTCAAGGTTGGAGCCTTTCTCTTCCCTCTCCCCAGGTCCCATAGGTGTTAGGCTGAGAGACATTTAATCGCGGGAGTAGCGGTTTCATATCTATAACAAAAATCAAATAATGCAAGATGATTTACTCCCCCTAGCAACCGCGGAGTTCACCCTTAGCAACCAGGCTAGCCTCGGGCTGCGGTGTAATCAGCTTGAAAATATTTCAATTATTGTGTTGATTTTAGTGGATTTGAGAAGCGTTGTGTGGAGAGCTGGGCACATTCTCCCCGCGACCTGGAGAGGAAGATATTGATTTAAACAGGTGTCAGGGAGGGAAGTGGGGAAAATTTAAATGCGATGGGAGAACAGCGCGTTGCACGCGGAACAGGCCAGGATGACATTTTGTGCGTCGCCTTGAACGAAAGTGACTCAAGTGAACTAGAAATTTCACCTTGAAAATCATCTCCCATCGACACAATCAAGGCAGGCCTGGCGCACTGGTGTCCCCGGCCGGCAGCCAGGAGGGCCGGGGTGGCCGGGGTGGGTCCAGCCTGAAGAGGGCCTCTGGGTGTCCTGGGGCTTCGGAGATGGGGGCGGGCGAGGGAGCAGCAGGGGCTGGCCACATTCCCGCTCCCAGCCTCAGCGTCCCCTCTGTAGACCAGGCGGGTGTTCTGAGGGCCTGTGGTGAGCTGTCTCCTCTGAGACCTTCTGCCGGGGTCGTGGGCCTTCACCCAGGCTCCCAGGACACTGCTTGGCCCCCAGACACAACCGGGTGCTCCAGCATCAGCACGGACACCTGGCACCTGACCCCTGGCCCCGTCAGTGCCTTTACATAGGTGGCCAGAGGGCAGTGCTGCTGTGTCAGGGAGAAGGGAAGAGAGGGTCCTGTCTGCCCAGCCCCTCGCCCAGGAGGACGAGAGCCCAGCGTCCATCCCGGCACAGCTCTCTCCCCAGCTGCAGCCCCTCACTGTCACCCCCAGACCCGGCTGCTACAGGGCTCCTCGGGCCCCCCAACACCCACCCTCTCTTCACTGTATGGAAAACAGAGCTCAGGACAGCAGCAAGTAAGCCAGGCATGGAGGCTCACACCTGGGACCCCAGCTACTCAGGAAGCTGAGGCGGGAGGATTGCTTAAGCCAGGAGTTTTGAGAACAGCCTGGGCAACATAGTGAGATTCTGTCTCTACCAACAATTAAAAAAAAGAAATTAGCTGTGTGTGATGGTGTGTGCCTGTGGTCCCCGCTACTCAGGAGGCCGAGGCGAGAGGGTCCCTTGAGCCAGGAGTTTGAGACCAGCCTGGGCAACATAGCAAGACCCCATCTCAAAAAAAAATTTTTTTTTTTTAAAGGAAAGCCGCAAAGGTGGCCTGAGGAGGACTCTGTCCTGAAACGCACGGTGAGCCGGGGAGAGAGGCCTGGGCTGCCGAGCTGTCGTGAAGAGGGTGTGTCTGTGGCAGGTGGGACGCCCGCCCTTTCCTGGAGCCCCTTTCATGCAGTGCACTCTGGTGCTGCTGGGGGACGTCCCAGGCCCACTCCAGGATGTCGGGAGCCACCTCAGACAGAAAGGATCTCCGTCATCCCCCAACTCGGTCTCCTGGCAGGCCTGGAAAAGCCCGGGCCGCCTCACTGGGACTCTACACCTCCACTAAAGCTCCCCCAGCCCAGGGCTGCTCTGGGGGCGAAGGGATGCTTCTGCCTGCAACCTCAGTGGTTCCTCTTCCTACCCCAGAACCCCAGGGTGGGAGGACCCCCCTTGACTTGTGCTCCCCAGGCTGACCGTGATCGAGGCATGGTCCATGCAGCAGCTTCTGGACACCCCGTGGGGACGCCTGCTGGCTGCGGCCGTGCTGAGCATAGACTCCTCCTCGCGTGGACACCGGGCCCCGCCCTCCACTCGTCCCGGCATCTGCAGGAGGCTTCTTGAGCAGGGACCCTTGTAAATGACAGGTGAGGCCAGTTGGGGCCCTGCTGACCTCAGGGTATGCAGTGACCGCAGAGCACAGCAGTGAGGTCCATGCCAGCCGGCGCCGACTGCGTGCACCTCCAACCAGGACCCAGGTGCTTTATGGGACCCTACCCCATTCGCTCCTCCGCACACAGGTCTGTGCTGGCCCCGTGTGGGGTGCTGGGACCCAGGGATGAAGGCCTGGACCCTGCCCACCTGGAGCCACACAAAGGTCTCACATCACAGAGCGGGACAGGGGCTTGAAGGTCACCTCCAGGTAGGACGTGTGTGGCCTCTGACTCCCTTCTGCAGGAAGAGTTAACCAGTGGAACAGAAGGGGCAGGAAAGGGGACAGAATGGCTTCCAGGAAGAGGCAGGATTCAGAAAATGGGCCAAGAGGAGGTATCAGGCTTCCAGGTCCAGGATGGCTGCGGCAGGGACACCCTCCATCCCCAATCATATACAGTCTGTCCCCAACCCGATATAGTCTGTCTCCCACAACACTGCACAATCTCTTCCCCAGTCCTACACAATCTGTCTCCAACCCTATATGGCCTGTCACCCACCCTATACAATTTGACCCCCACCCTATACAATCTGTCCCAACCCTATACATTCTGTCCTCAGCCCTATATAATCTGTCCCCAACCCTATACAGTCTGTCCCCACACTATACAGTCTGTCCCCACCCTATACAATCTGTCCCCACTCCTATACAATCTGTCCCCACCCTATATAGTCTGTCCCCACCCTATACAGTCTGTCCCCACCCTTTACAGTCAGTCCCCACCCTATACAATCTGTCCCCAACCCTATACAGTCTGTCCCCACCCTATACAATCTGTCCCCACCCTATACAGTCTGTCCTCAGCCCTACAAAATCTGTCCCAACCCTATACAATCTGTCCCCACCCTATACAGTCTATCCCAAATCCTATACAATCTGTCCCCAACTCTATACAGTCCGTCCCCAATCCTATACAATCTGTCCCCAACCCTATACAGTCTGTCTCCAACCCTATACAATCTGTCCCCACCCCTACTCAATATGCCCCCCAACCCTACACAGTCTGTCCCCAACCCTATACAGTCTATCTCCCACAACACTACACAACCTCTCCCCGAAACCCAACTCAATCTGTCCCCCAGTGCTACACGATCTATCCCCCACAACACTTTACAATTTGTCACCCAATGCTACACAATCTGACCCCTCAACCCCACAGTCCTTGTCCACCAGCCCTGCACAATCTGTCCCCTGAATGCTACACAACGTGTCCCCCAACTGTACACAATCTCTCCTCCCAACCCTACTCAATCTGCCCCCCAACCCTAGACAATGTGTCTTCCCCAATCCTACACAATCTCTCCTCACAACTCTACAAATCCATCCCATCTACCCTGTACAATGGCTCTCCAAACCTTCCACAATCTGCCCTCCACTCTAAACAATCTGTGCTCAAACCTATGCAGTCTGTCCCCCACAACCCTACACAACCCTACACAACCCTACACAACACTACACAATCCTATGCAACCCTACACAACCTTACACAACACTACACAACCCTACACAACACTACAAAATCCTACACAACCCTACACAACCCTACACAATCTGACCCCACAACACTACACAACCCTACACAACACTACACAATCCTACACAACACTACACAACCCTACACAACCCTACTCAACCCTACTCAACCCTACACAACACTACACAATCCTACACAACACTACACAACCCTACAAAACCCTACACAACCCTACACAACCCTACACAATGCCCCCAGCCCTGCACAATGTTCCCAATCCTACACAATGTGCCCCCTACGCCTAAACAATCTTCCCCCAACCTTACCCCGTCGCTCCCCTCAACCCTACACAATCTTCCCCAACCCTACACAATCTATCCCCTCAATCCTACACAATCTGTTCCCCAATTCTACACAATCTCCCCCTAACCCTACACAGTCTGTCCCTACCGCCCTCCCTGACCATATCCCTGCCCCCCTCCCTCTGCTCCCAGCCCTGAGCACCTCCATCCTGGGGCTTTTTCCAGGCTGGGCAGAGTCCGGACCCTCTGCACCTGCAGTTCTCTGCCCCCCTCCCTCTGCTCTCAGCCCTGAGCACCTCCGTCCTGGGGCTTTTCCAGGCTGGGCAGAGTCCGGACCCTCTGCACCTGCAGTTCTCTGAGGGGAGGGCTTCTCCCCAGAACCCTCATGGTGCCTCCTCCTTATGTGGGTGCCACCTCCTCCGAGAGGCCGTATCTGACGAACCCTGGCCAAAGCAGCTCCCTGTCATTCACCCCCTCTACTGTTAACACAGCGCCCATCACCAGACACCTGAAGCTGCTCATTTGCACCAAGTATGTTTATTTGTGTGCCCAGGAGCTTGGGGGCTGTGTCTACTCTGCCCACTCCTGGACCCAGCCCAGCTGGGCTGCTGCGTGACCAGCTCTGAGGCCTGGGGGACAGATGGGGTGGATCCCGTGGTCCCTGCCCAGAGGACCTCCTTCTCCAGATCTTACATGGGTCTTACCCTCGTACCTGGCCCAGCCTCGACTGTGCAAATGGACTGAGTTACTTCCTAACCCTTCCCGGCCTGTTTCTCCATCTGCGAGTGGCAGCCCCATCTCTCTTGGCCTGCCTCTCGGGGCTGCCAGGAGAGTCCCAGAGGGCAGGGGCGCAGGGCTGCAGGCAGGCAGGGTGGGCCGGTTGTGGGGGCCGGGGCACGGGGCCTGGCTTCACTCTCCTGACACCTGCCATGGAAGACCAGGACCTGCAGGACAGTTAGGAGCTCGTCCAAATGTTCAGGCACTCCTCAAAGTCACCCTTGGAAGGATACCAGGACGGCGGTCTCCTCCAGGGCCCTCCAGGGTGCACACAGGGTGGGTGGCCAGGGAGGTTATGGGCGGGTAAGCCTCAGCGGGGATACCTTCCTGTCGGGAGAAGTGCAGGTCTGGGATTCTGGAGTCTGGGGGCTGGGGACTGGAATCCCAGCCGTGACCCAGCTGTTTGCGGGACTTTAGGCGTGTTGTCTCAGGAAGCGCCATCCGTTTATCCACAGAACGGGGTACCTGACCAGGTAAGGGGCTTGGGGACGAGCAGAGCTTTGGCACCTGCAAAAGCTCCCACATTCATGACAGGGTCCAATCGAGGTCCGATCGAGGGCCCAAGAACTCCCTGAGTTGGCTTGTCACCAAATGCCATGTTTGGCACTTTCAGGGGCAAGCGTTCTCAGCCCTCCCCAGCTCCTCTAAGGGGTCTCTGGCCTCTAAAGGAGTAACCCCTGAAGAACTGGAGCATGCAGACCCCCTTCACAGGTGAGGAAACTGTCTCCCCACAGCCACCTACAAACAGAACTCCACCCTGCCCACCAGGTGTGGCTCAGGCACAGCCGCAGCAGCCCACGTGCCTGGCACAGCCCCTCCTACGCTCAACCCGGACTCTGAATTTACAGCAAAACCTGGTTTCCTCCCCAGGTTTCCCCAGCCCCTTTAGAACAGCAATATGCTACTTAAATGCGTACTTTTATTGCTTTCTCAATTATAAGTAAAAATATTGTAATGCCATCTGACACTTTGCCAGCTGTCTGTACAGGCACGGGCAGCGCCATTCCGGAGTGAAAGCCAGGCGGGCGGCGGGTGTGCGGGGGGCGTGCTGCCTGGGGAGGTGCACTTGGATTTCTGCTTAGGTTGGCCCCACATATGCCAGGCCACATGTTCCCAGGCTGGGAGCGGGGTAATCCGCACCCATTTATCTTGCTATAGTTGAAAGTGCAAACATTATAAAATCACGCCAGTGGTGGTGGCAGTATGGAGCAGTGGGGTGCAAATAAACTCTGGGGGCACGAGGGCCGGCTGCAGTCCTGACAAGCTCCAGGGAGTGCTGGGAGGAGCTGGGACTGACACCAGGATCACGGTCCTCAGGTCACAGCCCCTCCCCACCGCTGGGACTGAGACCAGGATCGTGGCCCACAGGTGACGGCCCCTCCCCATGCTGGTCCAGAGCTCTGGGCACTTCTCTTGGTGGAAGTCAGCACCTGAGGGTTTAGCAGGCTGGCCGGCCTTGATGAGCAATGGCGGTGGGTGCATTTTTGTCAAACACACCCGTGGCTAATCGATGTCCAGGATGGGCATGGTGGCTCACACCTGTAATCCCAGCGCTTTGGGAGGCCGAGGCAGGAGGATCACTTGAGCCCAGGAGTTCGAACCAGCCTGGACAACATAGTGAGACCCTGTCTCTATGACAAATACAAAAATTAGCCAGCTGTGGTGGTGTGTGCCTGAGGTCTCAGCTACTTGGGAGGCTGAGGAGGGAGGATCACTTGAGCCCAGGAGGCTGGTGCTGTAGTGAGCTGTGATTGTACCACTGTACTCCAGCCTGGGTGACAGAGCGAGACCCTGTCTCAAAAAAAAAAGAAAGAAAAAAAATTTTTTTAAATGTCCAGAAGATGGCATACTAATGGCGAAGTGGGAAAAAACAAAAAAACACAGACCAGACCCAAGGTTGAAAACTGAGCCTCCTTAGGGCTGGGCATGGTGGCTCACGCCTGTAATCCCAGCACTTTGGGAGGCTGAGGCGGGTGGGTCATGAGGTCAGGAGATGGAGACCATCCTGGCTAACACGGTGAAATCCCGTCTCCACTAAAAATACAAAAAATTAGCCAGGCGTGGTGGCGGGCGCCTGTAGTCCCAGCTACTCGGGAGGCTGAGGCAGGAGAATGGTGTGAACCCGGGAGGCGGAGCTTGCAGTGAGCTGAGATAGTACCACTGCACTCCAGCCTGGTGACAGAGCAGGACTGTCTCAAAAAAAGAAAAGAAAAGAAAACTGAGCCTCCACGGTGACTCTGGCCAGCAGGTATTTGCTACGTAGTATATTTTTTATTATGGTGAAATACATATAACATAAATCTCACCACCTTAACCATTTGTACGTGCACAGCTCCCTGGCATTCGGACCTCACCCTGTGGTGCCAACAGCCACGTGGCGTTTTCAACACCTTTGAAATAGTCACCAGCATTTGCAAATCAGGAGATTCCAAAGGTCGATGTAGACGTCCAGCTTCTCTTACAAATCTCACACAGAACAAAAGCTCCAGCAACCCCGGACTGGGGCCTCTGCCTGCCCGACGTGGCCCCTGCTGCTGGCCTCCCTTGCGCCCTGTCGTGCCGAGCCCAAGAAGCAGTGAGCAGGGTTGGGCTGGCCCACACTCGTGCCAGCCCTGGGAGTCCAGAGGGACCAGCTCAGCTCCTCCACTAACTCTTGGAGCCCTTGGCCCGGCTCGTGGTGAGCAGGACGGGTCTCCCCACAGGATACGAGGGGCCTCCGAGGGTGGCCGTGCCCATTAGAACCACTTTCCAGCTTTCCAGGTCCCCAGGCCCCGTCATTGTGAGCCTGTCACCAGGAGAAGTGTCTTCTGTGTGCAGTGGCCTGCCTGGACCGAGAGCTTTGCCTGTTTGTTCCCTGCCGCGTCCCTCGCCCCTGGAACATGGCTGGGCCCACGGCGCTGCTGGACGGATGGATGGATAGATGGAGCTCTCTTCTGCTGACAAACCCAGCTGCCACCGCCCATCGAGGAGACTTGCCTGATGACTGTGACCATGTGGGTTTATGGCCCTGCTCTGAGCCAAGACACCCACTTTACAGATGAAAAAAATGGCCTTTGCAGGCTGGAACCCATGGCAGGTCTGAGGCTCCATGCCGAGAGCCCCTCTGATGCCCTGCAGGCCTCCCCTACCGCTGCCATCCTCTCAGTCCATCAGGAACTCCAGACTAAAAGGCATTGCCCCCTCCCCCTGAGGCCAAAACCACCACAGGGCCTGACCTTCCCCAAGGCCCGGAGGTTCAGCAAGGCTGGGGAGAGGGGCCAAAGAGTGTGCTACTAATAATTTAGCAAAACGAAGGTGGAGAACGCCAGGGAGGGAGGAGAAGGAGACGGAGAGAGGCGGAAAACATTCCCAGCCAATCACTTTGATGTTCAGTCCATGAAACTTCTCAAATTATAAAAGAGAATCACTTTTGAGCCTTTAAGTGGCTCCGAATAAACCGACTGTCCAAAGATACAATGAAAAACCGACACCAGCTCTCCGTAACAAGGCAGGAAAAATTGTCAGCACTGAGATGAATATTAAAAGCCCTATCCGTGAAAAACACCCTGGAAATATGTTTTAAAGGAGCAGCACGAGGGAAGGTGATTACGAGGACGATTATCTGAGGCAGCTGGAGAGGCCAGGCTGGGCACCCGCAGAAGCCGCTGCTCCCAACGAGGACCGAAGGCTAGAAGTGGGAGAGCCCACAGTCGCGGGGAGAGGGGAGGTGGGCACTGAGGCCCGTCTGGGTCTGCAGGGGACCGTGCACCTGACCAGGGGTCACGGGTCTTCTCACGTTCCGGGGCACAGCCATGTCCTCACCACCTGCCCCACTGCAGACCTCCCGTCTCCCCTGCCCAATCCAGCCTCAGAAGAGGTGATCAGGGCAGGGCTGGATGCACCAGCTCCCTGCATAAGCCCTAGCTCGGCCACTGACTCCCTGGTGACCATGGCTGCCTCACCTCTCTCTGCCTTGGTTTCCTGGGCCAGGTGGGTGAGCCTGGGGTGCCTGATGGGCACCTGGGCTCTTTCTCCAGGGACAAGTGGAGGGGACAGGGCAGTCCTGGACTTCAGGGGTGTGGGCTCCTTCGGGGACTGGGGGCAGAGGGAGGGAGAGGCCCATCGGGGGAACGGTGAGAAGCCCCCAGTGGGTGCCCCCCTCCTCCTGTGCTGGCCCTGCTGACCGGGACCTTACTCTGCACCCCACGCCCATCCCTACCTCCCGGGGCTGACCACTCACTGCCCACGCCATCTCCCCCTTCAGCCCTCCACTCAGCCCCCACACACTCCCCAAGCACGTTGGCACCTGGGGCCCAGGGGCAGCAGGCAGGGTGGCGGTGCACACGTTGCAGGACCACCACGAGGGAGGAGGCCACAGACTCTGCTGTCAAGGGACAAAGAGGCTGTGATCATCGGACTTTTCTGGCTGCATACACAGCCCTGCTGAAGACCTGAGCTGCAGGGAGCTCCTGACCCAGGCCCAGGACAGCCACGAGCCAGAAGCCCCTGGGGGCCTGTCCTGTGCTGAGGCCTGGCCACCCTCCCCCTGCTCACACTCGGATTCTCCCTCAGGGGAGTCAGATGGCAGGAGGACCCTCTAGGCCCCCTCAAAGGTCACCACCTCCTCTGGTGGCCCTGTTGAGGGAAACTCCGGGCTCCTCCTGTAGCCCAGCTCCCTGTGGGCTCCTGTGGGCCCCTGTGGGCTCCCGTGGGCTCCTGGATTGCAGCTGGGTCAGCCACTCTCCCGCCCCTCCCTAACAGCCCCCGTCAAGCTGGCACTTGACAAACCAGTTTTGGGTGAATGTCGACCTTCAGCCCTGCACCTTCTATACCCATCCAGGCAACCTGGCCCTCCACTGTTAGCATCCAGAGTTTTTAATTAATAATTTATTTTATTTTTGTTTTTTGAGACAGGGTCTCACTCTGTTGCCCAGGCTGGAGTGCAGTGGCGCAATCATAGCTCACTATAGCCTCCCACTCCTGGGATCAAGTGATCCTCCTACTTTAGCCTCCCAAGTGCCTGGGACTACAGCGTGTGCCTCTATACTCAGCTAATTTTTTTTAATTAAAAAAAAAACAAAACACATTTTTAGGCCACGTGCAGTGGCTCACGCCTGTAATCCCAACAGGGATTACAGGAAGCCTAAGAGGGCGGATCATCTGAGGTCACGAGTTTGAGACCAGCCTGGCCAACATGGCGAAACCCCGTCTCTACTAAAAATACAAAAATTAGCCAGGTGTGGTGGCGGGCAACTGTAATCCCAGCTACCCAGGAAGCTGAGGTAGGAGAATAGCTTGAACCTGGGAGGCAGAGGCTGCAGTGAGCCAAGATCGTGCCACTGTACTCCAGCCTGGGTGACACAGTGAGACTCTATCTCAAAAGAAAAAAAAATTTTTTTTTTTTTTGGTAGAGAGTGGGGTCTCACAAAGTTGTCCAGACTGGTCTTGAACTCTCAGCCTCAAGGCATCCTCCCAGCTTGGCCTCCCAAGTGCTGGGATTACAGGCATGAGCCACCATACCTGTCTAGTTTTTTAAATTTTTCTAGAGACAGGGGCTTGCTATGTTGCCCAGGCTGGTCTCAAACTCCTGGGCTCAAGGGATCCTCCCATGTGGGCCTCCCAAAATGCTGGGATTACAGGTGTGAGCCATCCTGCCCAACAGTGTGCAGGTTTTAGAGAAGAGGCCTAGGAAACCCAGAGGGGCTCACCTGTCATCTCAGCACTTTGGGAGGCTGAGGTGGGAGGATCACCTGAGCCCAGGAGGTCGAAGCTGCAGTGAGCTATGGTCATGCCACTGCATGCCAGCCTGGGCCATAGAGCGAGACCCTATCTCTAATAAATAAATGAACAAGGAAGCTTTAACCAGTTAAGTAATTTGCAGGTAGATTCCAGCTCAGGGCTGCAAGTTCAAAGTCTGGAGGTCCTTCCCTGCCTCGGAATCAGAGAGCCACATCCTAGAAGCCCAGGCCTTGCCCCAGTGCACAGGCCCTGTCTCCCGACTCCCAGGCCCAGGCTCCCTCTGCAGGGTTCTTCCCTGAGAACCCTAGATTAGGCACAGCAGGCAGATGGGGTGGGTTTCTAGGAGCCCCTGGGGCCTGAACGGAGTCCGGGCTTGTGGGGTGGGGCGGGGGGGGGCAGGAGTCGTGTTTTGCCCTCTGCGCTGTTCCTTGTAATTAAGAGTAAACTTTGTAGCAATGTCTCTCTTTCCACCATTGTCTCACTCTGCCTCCCAAATGATAAATTGTTAATGAACACCTGTTACAATGCTAATGAAAGTGGGATCCGTATGTAAATAAAGAAAATTTAATAAGTTAACAAGGTGGATTAAAATGCCTCAACCTCCTCCTCTGCAGCTAATCTGGACCAAACACGAAAGAGGGGCCGTGGAAGCAGTACTGCGGCGCTCGCCGTCACCTCCGCACACTTTCCAAAATATAATTAATATTTTAAAAATTTATAAAACTGAAATCAGAGGTCTTGATTGTAACAAACAAAATATCCATCTTTAATCTGCTACCCAGAGGCCACTCGGGCCCTCCTCCCACCGCCTTTTCCTCGCTTGGAAAATGCAAAAGAGGTTCCAACTTCGGAGCCGCTGGCCGGGAAGGTGGCGGCGCCTCTTGCGGGAGCTCTGAGTGCGAATCCCGAGCCTGCCCCGGGCCTCCTGGTTGTCTCCGTGTGTGGAAGAGCAGGCTGTCAGTGCCCAGGCTTGGAGCAGACGGGAGCTTGGTGGTCTCCGTTTCCCGCCTGCAGCCTCCCCACTTTACAGAAGGGGTCCCTGGAGGCTGGGGAGCCTTGCACTGCCCAGATCCTCACTGCCACTCAGGAGGGACTGGATCTGACCCTAATCAGCTCCCAGCTACTGACCAGCAGGCCGACCTCTCTGAGCCCCGGCTTTCCCTTCTAGAAAACAGGAACGAGAGAGGGCTCACCGCACAGGGCCCAGTGAGTGGCTCATGACCCTTGGCGGGGAAGCAGGGGAGGGTCCCAGTTGGGGCCTGGTGCAGGCAGGGGGAGAGGACGTGCAGCGGCATCTCCTGGGGATCTGCCACCCCACATGGGGTGGGGGCAGTCAAGGTTTGGGGATCCAGGCCCCTTCCCTGCAGCACCCTCCATCCACCTTGGCCCACCTGGCTGCCTGGGGGCACAGCCGCCAACCCATTGGCCCCTCTGTTATTCTCGACCCGTTGGGTACATGGGCTGCTGTTCTGGGGCAGGAGCTGCACCAGCCTCTTGCTGCTGCATCCCTGAAGCTGTCCTCGGTGACAGACCCTGGATGTCCTCGGTGACAGTCCCTGGATGGGGGGACAGTGCCCTGGCACAGGCAGGACTCTCAGGATGTGTCCCACCTTCCCACGGACCAGGAGAGAGGGAGGGATCAAGCAGCAGGACCCAATAGCTCAGCCCCTGCTCTGTGCCCCTGCCTGCACGGGGACTCTGCTCAGGGAGACTCCATTATGCTCCGACTATGTACCGGGCACCATCCTTGGTGCCAGACTCACAGAGGGACCAAGCCAAGACCCTGCCCTTATATTGGAGTTGGGGAGCCAAGCACTTGGCAAGTAAACAAACGAATATAAACTAGAATGAACCCCAAGTAGGGAGAAGTGCTGGCGAGGTATGGGGAGGAAGTGAGTTGGGAGTTCACGGGCCAGGGATGCAGAAGGTAGCTGGTGGCATTTTAGCTGGGGCTAGCAGGCAAGGTGACCTCCGGCAGAGAGCTCGCTGGAGCTCAGGAACACGTTACACGGACACCTGGGGGACGCGTGTTCCAGAAGGAATCATGCAGACTTAGGCAGGACGAGCTGGTGTGCATGGGGAAGGCAGGAGGCTGGGAGGCTGGGGAGGAGCCCCTCCGGTGCAGTGGAGGTGAAGTGGGGGCAGGGCTGGCCGGGGGCTCTCTGGGATCTGTCCAGCAGCTTCTCGCTCACCTGGGGACTCTCCCTCAGGGTGGACCCGGCTGCTGGCCCCCGAAGCCAAAATCCAGGAGGTTTGGTGTGTAAACCAGAGCCCCCGGCCCGTCTGCCTCTGATCTGCCAGCAATTTAATGCATCATGTGCCACTGTGCGTCCAGCCATTTTTCATCGCTTGACCTCACTTTTAATTAGAGACTAAATTATTCATGCCGTTTGATGGGAGACCAAGCGCTTGGGAGGTGCCTGGGCCCTGGGCGGGCTCAGCCGGGCTGGAACCCACCCTTCAAGTCAAACATGAGCGGCAGGAGGAAAACAATCTTCCTGCAGGCTGCCGTGCCCTGCATCGACACCTGCCCACTGGCGGGGCTGGGACCCCCGTCCCCTCTGAGGATACAACATGAGATGAAGGGAGCCTGCTGTGCCCTCGGGGGGCTGGGGTGCTCCTCTCCCAGCACCCCAACCTCAGGAGAGAGACCCCTGGGCCTGGCCATGGGACAGGGCTGGCTGGCTGGGCATCCCAGCCCCGGTCACTCAGCCTCGTCCTCCTGGCCCTTAGCCAGGCTTTGGGGGCCTCCCGGGACAGGGAAGAGGGCAGGAGGCCTCCCAGGAAACCCAGGGCTTTGGCCGAGGACAATGAGGAGGAGCTCGCCTGGTGCCTCCCCATCTCGTCCTGTCCCCATGGCTCTACACCCTGAACTGAGAACCGACTTCCACTGTGCTCCAACACGGGGTTAAGGAGTGTCTGGGAGACACCAGGATGTCGCCTGGAGGAGGAGAGGCTGCGGGAACTCTGCCCAGCACCTGCCACACAGCCTTGCCCTCAGAGCAGGCCGTAGGCCAGTGGGCGACTAGAGCTGTGGTCACTAGAATGTGCCCCAGGCCAGGCCAGCCCCGCCCCAGCGGCCGGGGAGGAGGGGGCTTCTCCAGGATAGGGAGATCCCAGAATTGTGCATTCACAGACCCAGAGGTGAAGTCTGGGGTGGGCCCCCCTGGGGCCAGCGTCAGCACCCCCATATTATAGACAGGACGCCAAAACCTGAGCTTCTGGAACTGCCCTGAGACCCCACAAGGAGGGACCAGGGTGGAGAAGCAGGAACTTCTTAGACAGGCACCTCCCACTGCAGCCCCTTCCAGCCCCCACCCACCCTCCCACACCCTTCCAGCCCCCACCCACCTTCCCACATCCTCCCAGGCATCTTGGGACCAGTCTCCTCCGCCCTGAAGAGGATGCACGCTGCAGAAGCCTCTGGCTACAGGGCTACACAAGCCCGCCTTCGAATCCCTGTCAGTCCCTGCCCAGCTGTGTGTCCTCGGGCAAGCGTCCACACCTCTCTGAGTTTCTGCTTCCTCTGATGTAAAAATAGGGCCCCTCTATCAGTCTCTCAGAGGTGCCAGCAGGCCAGGGGACATGAGGCCGGGAAAGGACTTTTGAATTCTCGGGCATCCCTGAGGGTGGGGCTCACGGTTGCTCCTGGGTGGGGGGACACCAGGCAGGGGCTTGTTCTGCCGTTTCCTCGGGCTGCAGGAGGGACATGCGGGTCCCAGAGGACCAGGCTGTGGTTGCTGGGAGGAGGGGATGACAGAGGTGGGAAAGGGTGGCCCCGTGGGCTTTCACGGCCCACCCCTGCCCCAGCGGGGCAGATTTCAGCGCACTTGGCCCCCATCTCTGCCCCAGCAGACCGACACCTTTTTCCCAGGGCATTGAGAAGGCGGTCCGCCTGCGTTCCCACGGTGGCCCCCCAGCAGCCTGCAGGGGAATAAATCAATCTGCTGGTGGTGGGTGGGGAGGGCCGCTGGGAACGGAGGCCACGTCCTGCCTCTGGATGGAGGTTTTCTCCACCCACACGAGGTGAATTTGTCCACACTCAGCACCTAGGAAGTTGCCCTTTTCTCTGCAGTATCCAGAAGAAAATAAATTAAATGCAACAAGATTGTTCTAAAGTGCCGTCCCCGTAGCGTCATCGAGCTAAATGACAGATGTTTCGCTCTGAAAAGTGGCTCTAATGCCTGTGCAGTAACTTTGTCTCAAATGATTTCAGCAGACGTCAATAGAAGGGGCCTGGCGGTGCAGCCTCTCTTGCCACAGATGCAACACAGAAGGTGTGCGGGCGGGGCAGCCCCGTGCCTCTGGGGCCCCCAGTGTCCAGGATGGTGGGTGCTGGGCAGGGAGAGGGACAGTCATGTCTGGGATGGTGTGAGTGGCATCAGACACTGGACTGCATGGGGCAGGCAGGGCTGGGGGCGGTCACCTGGGGCGGTCACCTGAGGTCACAGAAGGGGCCCAACCCGGAGAGGGGGAGGTCCAGGCTCCAGATCAGTGCAGCAAACCAGGGTGACCCACAAGAGTCCAGGCTCTCCCCAGACTTCAGCATCCTCATCCCAGAGATGGGTGTGTGGGGCCTCACCGTGGCACCCTCACGATCCAATGTAACCCCAAGACTCTGCACCTCATCAGCCAACTCAAGGGCTCCCGTGAAACTCTGCAGAAACCCCAAGCCCAGTGATATTTATAGGAATCATTTCAAAACAGCTGTTCAAATATGACACCTTTTTACCCAGGCAGAGGGGGCTGGCATGGGAGAAGATGCGGCAGCTTAGGTTTCTGTTTTCCTTTTTCTTAAATCGTGGTCTTATTTTTTTAAATAAAATGATAGCTCGAGTCCTTGACTGAGAAGCACAATCCAGTCTTTCAATCCAGCACCTAATCCCCTAATGCCCTTTATCAAACGCCTGGTCGTTTAAAGTGTTATTAAATGCCTTTTTTTGGATTATAATTTTTACTCTTCACTATATGATGGCTATATAATCAAATATTCATTGGATAATGATGATTAAAATATTTAATCCCCCAAAAGATGTTTAGAACAATTTAGGCTACCATTGACTTAATTAAGGGAGTTAGGGGATTAGTGATGAAATGAAGGGGTAGTTTTTTTAGAACTAATTTTGTGGTTCTTGTGGCTCTGAAACCAGGGGAGGAGTGGGTCGAAGGCAGGGAGAGACAGGAGCCAAGGGCCAGGGGCCACTCCACCTTGGGGACCCCCAGGCCCCTGTGAAGATGAGGAGTGGGAGGCCAGGAAGCTCCTACTTCTGCAGAATGGGAACTGGGTCCTGCCTGCGCAAAGTGAGCTCACGGGGTCCCGAGATCAGAGCTGATGGCACCCCAGGCCAGGCCGCCCAGCCCTCCTCTGCGTGGCTCATTGACCTAAAGCCCTTCTGAATGATCAGTGTTTTTTTTGTGGCCCCCATTAGCTCTGCAGGGCCCTGAGGAAGCCCGCCTCGGCCCACGCCTGCGGGAAGTTCTAGGATGTCTGAGCCGGTCTTCCGAGCTTGAAAGGCGGGCCGCCTGCTCCTTGTCCCTGCCCCTCCTGCTCCTTGTCCCTGCTCTGGGGGAGGGGGTGGGAGGCTTGGCTGCACGTGAGTGACCAGACTCTCGCCTGAGTTTAGCTTCACACATGCCTGTCACCTGCATCTTTCTGAACTAAAGGTGGGCTCAGGACAGAATTCTGGCCACAGGCCACAGGGGGGTGAGCTCTGGGTGACGGCCTAGCCTCCTGGTGAAGGTGCGGATTCTCGCTTGAGCCACCAGCCTCATCCCCACGGCTACCCACACTCAGACAGAAGAGCTGAGCCCTAGAAAGACAAAGGGGTCTGTAAGGAGTCGCACCGCGCAGGAGAGGCCAGCCTGGCTGTGACAGCTGTGTGGACACAGAGCCCAGAGGCCACAGGTGTGGGTCACATGCCCACGCCCCACCCCCCGCTTCTCTGTGGCCACGGCCCCACCCCCGCCCCCCCCGCAGCCGCCTCCTTCCCTCCCACCGCCTCCCAGCCTGAGCCAGGCAGTCCCTTTCAGAGGCCTAAGCCCACCGCACAGTGAGATAAGTAGACATTTGCCTGAGAATTAAGCGCCGCTCGTTGACAGGCTGCAGAAATCCACCAACCCAAGGGCTCTAATACCCCCGATGTTCCGGGGCAGGGGAGGGGAAAGGGAAGGGAAAACTGGGACCAAATTCCATAATCCATATTGACATAAATCTGCAGATAGATGTGGGAACATCCTGCCACTCCACGTGCCAGCCCCCTCCTCAGGAACCGAGGCCAAGGCCGTGCCACACCTTTGCCCCTGCCTGCCAGGGGGGCTCAGTGTCACGAAGCAGCCCTGGCCCTCAGTCCCAGCTCAGAGCCTGGGGTTTGAGAGGAAGCCAGGGCCCCCTCCTCCTGCCTAGGGGAGCTGGGGGCGGACAGCCCTCACTGCTGGACAGGGCTGCAAGGGACCCCTCCCACTGACCTGGGCTGCTTGATCTGGGGAGAGAGGCTAAAGGTCACCCTGACCTTCGTATTTTAGGGAAGCAGTTGCCTCCAACCCTTGGAGAAGCCAAGGGACCAGCTTCCCCACTGAGGACACCAGAACCTGGGATGTCAGAACCCCCATCCCAAAGTGGAGGCCCTAGATCCCGGCACCTAGGTGCCCACTCGAAAAGGGGCCAGTAGCTGGGCACCTCATCTGTGGCAGGCCTGTCCCTCTCTGCAATACGTGTCTTCTTACTTTTCCGGAGCCGCTGTGACAAACACACAAACGGGACAGCTTAAACAGCAGAGATTGACTTCGCATGGTCCTGGGGGCTGGAAGGCCAAGATCCAGGAGTGGGCAGGGCTGGCCTCTCCTGGGGCCTCTCTCCTGGGCTGGCGGACAGCGTCTTCTTCCTGGGCCCTCACTGGGTCTTTACTTCGCCCATCTGCATCCTCGTCTCCTTTCTTTATAAGGACTCCAGCCCTATTAGATTAGAGCCCAGCCCAATGAGCTCGTTTTATCTGAACCATCTCTTTAAAAGCCTCATCCCAAAATACAGGCACATTCTGAGGTCCTGGGGGTTAGGACCTCAGCGTGGGAATTTAGCCCCTAACGTATGCTATCTCCCTCTGTCCCCATCACCACCCTACATGGGCTTGCAAGGTTAAGCCGAAGGAACTCAGGCCCCAGCAGCTTCTCCTGCGGGTGGCCCCCTCTGCCACCCTGCTGAGACCCTGGTGACCTCATGATCAGCTACACCCCCTCAGCATTCAGAGTGGGGCACCTCGTAGCCAGTACGACTCATAATGCAGGTCCCCAAAACTACCTAGGAGTCTGGCCAGAGTGAAGTGAAGTCGGGGGCAGGGAGTCCAACTCTGAATTTCTCCTGCTTCGTCACGGCTGCTGATGAGGACAAGAAACCCTGGGTGATCTGCAGGAAACCGCAGTTGCTCCCTGCAGAAATGAAGGGTCCTGTCCAGTGATCCCCTACTTCCCACCCACTGCTCCACTCCCCGCCCTTCCAGACAGATGCCCAAGGACAGATGAGGGGAGCATTCTACCAGCTGGAAGACTGCCCTGGCCAGGTACAGTGGCTCGTGCCTCTAATCTAAGCACTTCGGGAGGCTGAGGCGGGTGGATCACTTGAGGTCAGGAATTCGAGACCAGCCTGGCCAACATGGCAAAACCCCATCTCTACTAAAGATACAACATTAGCCAGGCGTGGTGGCAGGCACCTGTAATCCCAGCTACTCGGGAGGCTGAGGCAGGAGAATCGCTTGAACCCGGGAGACGGAGGTTGCAGCGAGCCGAGATCGCACCATTGCACTCCAGCCTGGACAACAAGAGCAAGACTCTGTCTCAAAAAAAGACTGTGCCCTGAGCTCCTCTCACCTCTAATGTGCCAGCTCCCCCTCTGGGCACTGGGCACAGGGACTCCCACGCCAGCCCAATGAACCATCCTGAAGACCAAATAAGACTTAGCTAAGATATTCTTACGGAACAGCTTTGATAGCTGGAATTACTGGAATACACTTTCAGACTCACCACAGATATAGAAGAAAGGGTTTGGTGACGACAACCCAGACGTGCAGAAAACAAAACAAGCAAAACAAAACACCTGAGCCACCCAGCCCTGCCCCCTCACCCCTATCACAGAGTTGATGTCACATATGCAAGGAGCTGCTCTTCGGGGCTCCTGGGCACTCCCCATGTAACCATGGCCTACCAGAGACGAAGGCAGGAAGGGGGTGAAGCCCCTCTCAGCCCGGGCCACACCCTAAGGCTGCCGCCCTGCCTCCCTCCGTCCCTCCCGCCAGGTTCTGGTTCCAACCTCACTCCCTAGGAGGCGGGGTTCCACTGCTCCAGCAGATAAATCTGCCAGGGTTCATTGCCGCTGCCGGGCTGCCCAACACGCCTTTGTGGCTCCCTTTGGCCTGTCTGCCCTAAATAGAGCTGTGGGAGGAAGCGGAGGGGGACTACCCCAGCGAGGGTGGCCTGTCACGGACCCCTCCCTCCAGCCCTGGGCCTGTCCCGACCCTGCCAGGGACTGCAGTGTCTCTATGCCCGGGTGCAGGGGTCCCTGTGGGTGCTTTCCAGTGCCAGCAGCAGCCCTCGCACTCCCATGAATCACAGGCCCTCATACCCTGAGAGGGAAGGGACAGGTCCAGGCCAGCGGCTAGTTGGGGGAAGGGGGGTGGGGGGAGTGGAGGGGGCAGTCACCAGCCTCCCCTTTCCTTCTCCTCCAAGGAAAAATATCCAACACTCCCCGGTGACAAAGTTGCTGTTGATTTTCAGAGGTTCAAAGGAGTCTAAGGGGGCTTGGCCCAGGGTCAGGGCCGTGGAGAGCATGGAGAGAGTGGAGACCGTGGGAAGGAAGATATAGGGGAAAGTAGAATCTGGGACTGGGAGAAACCGGGGGTTGGGGGATGAAGGAAGAGGGGAGGCCAAGGAAAAAGAAGGGGACCACCGGGACTGTGCTGAGAGCAATGCCAGGACACCCCACCCCCCTCCCAGCCCAAATCCCCCACCACGTCCCCACTCAGCCCCGCCCACCCGAACAAGTCCAGAAACTGGCATCGCCCCGTGGCTTCACCCTCCCACCTCATCAGCAGGTGCCCCCAGCAGTGCCGACTCCACTGCACCGTCTCCACCATCCGGGTCTCTGGCCCGGGCGTTGCCTGCCCTGCCTCCGCGTGGCTTTTCCTGAGCCGAGATGTGTGTGCAAGAGGCTTAGGGGAGGGAAACAGGATTGGACCCAGGGAGAATTTAAACTGCAGCATAGTTGCAACTGCAACAGAGGCCCAGCTATCCCACGGAAAGCTCCCTCAGAGCTGGCCCAGCCAGAGGCCCAGGCCGGCATCGCACCTGCAGGGAGGCGGGCGTTGGATATGGGTGGCCCAGAGCGGGAGCACAGTGCTAGGAGAGGCAGTGCCCCTCAGCCCCACAAGCACCCGCCCCACAGGGAGATGAAGAGACACCCCGGTATCACCATGCCCCCCAGCCCCAGCATCCTCCAGCTTCTCATCCCACTCAAAACTCGGCCACCAGTGGAGCCTTTGGACCACACCCCTGTGCTGACCTCCCTGCTCAACAAGGCTGCCTGCATGGGAAATAACCACCCGCTGTGCTCATATCTGGCGTCGAGGCCCAAACACTATCCTCTCCTTTCCTATTTTCCAGGGTACGGCTGCCTGCCTCCTGCACAGAACACCAGTTCCACGAAGGCGAGGACCCAAACTGCCCTGCCCACACGCACTTCAGCATCGAAATCAGGTCCTGGAAATGGGGAAACTGAGGCAGAGGCGGAGGGCAGAGTGCCCGGGCCCCTCCAGGAAGGTCCCTGGACACCGGTGGGTGGAGCTGTCCCGGCAGTTGGGGAAGAATATGTTTTCAATAGTCCCTTCTAAGGGTGGGGGACATGGCTGGAGAGGAGGAAGGTTGCTCCAGCCCCAAGCGGCCCCGGGGCGGGCGGAGGAAGGGGAGGGAGAGGAGGCTTTGAAACCTGCCGGTGCAACCACAGCTTGATGAGGGCAGTGTTGTAGTTACACTTTTTTAATTAAGTGAATAATTAAAAAGAAGTTGATTATCAATTAGCTAATTAAATAATCCATTTTACTTTCATATTCCCGCTTTTCTCCTATTTTTTTTTCTTTCTTGTATTTTTTCTTTTTTTTTTTTCCCCCTTTTTTTTTTTTTCTTTTTTGGTTAATCACTGTGGCCGCGGTAATGAGCCGCCTCGGGTTGCCAGGCAACCGGCTCCCAGTTAAACAGGCGCAGCTGCCTCCGTCAGCGCCCTGACTGCTGCGGGGGAGGGGCGGGTCCTCGGAAGCCCCTTCTGCGCGGCGCCCAGTGACACCCTCGGCAGACACGCCCGGCGGTGGGGGATCCGGGGTGGTCCACGCCCTCCACGCGCTCCAGGCCCTGAGGATCCGGGGGGTGCGGCCCGCCTTCCCTTTCCGCCCCTCTGACCCCATCGAGCTTCCTTGCGCGCATCGGTGCTGCGGGCCTCAGTTTCCCCGCTGCTGGGCTTGGGATCCCGCGGCCGCAAGGACCGGCTGAGAGCTCGGGGCGCTGTGCTGGGGGCGGGAGAGAGGCGGCCCTGAGGCCTGCGCGTCCCCTACACCGGGGCCCGGGCGGGACACACGCCCAACGGGACCCCTGAGCCCCCAGGCTGAGGACAGGGATGGGGGTGAGGCCAGGACGGAGCCGCCCGCACCCGTGGCCGTGAAGCGGGAGGTGCGCGGCCCCCTGAAGCTGCCCCGACTGCAGCCGAGGGGGCGACCTGTGGTGCCAACTGCCTCACCCTGCTTGGCCGCCGCCGCCTGCGGGTCTCCAGCAGGTCCCACCCCACGCGCCCGCGGAGCCCTCTCCAGAGGCTCCTCCAAGGCCTCTGCAGAGGCGCGGCCAGCCCCCCCGTTTCTGCGCATCCCTGGCGCTCAGACACAGCCCGGGCCGGGTACCCAGCGATTCCCTTCGGCCTCCACAGCCTCCTGGGGAGGGGCTGCCCGCTGCTCCCACGCGGGGCCCAGGGGTCACCGCAGCCCTGGCCTAGGTGCGTCCGTCGGGCTCCTGGGCTCGGAGCCACCCTGCCCGCCCCCCAGCGCCTCTCCGGAGCGCTCACCCCGCCCCCGATTCGTGTTGTTTTGTGGTTTTTTTCTCTAATTCTCCGGAGTTACTCTTTTGTTGCCAATTGTTTCTGTGCCCGGAGGCCACGCTGTAAATGAGATGTTACATCTGCACCGAGCTAAGTAAACACTTTATAAATGAATAAATAAGTGAATAAATAACGAAATCGTCATCTCAGGGCGGCCCAGCTGCCAGGGCTCCAGCCTGCCTGCGGGGGTCTGTGTGGTCCGGGACCCGGGCCTGGGGTCGGGGAGGCGCCGGGAGGGGCCATTTCCCAGCCGTGTCCCTCCCCTGACCCCCTCTTCCTTCCTCTCCCAAATCATCTCCAGGCTCTGGGCGTTTGGTCCCCAGATGTCGTGTGGGATTCGTGGCTTCCACCCACCGGTTCTCAAACAAAAACGGGTTGTCACCGCGCCTCTTAATCCTGGGCTAGCCACGGAGCGTTTCTTCCCGGATCGGGCCGCGGCTCGAACTGGCATCTGCGGAAGGAGGACCCGGTCGTGTCGGCCGCCGCCGCCCCAGGACGGGACTGGGGGCCTCTCCACATTCCGCCCGGACCTGACACATTGCCTCCAACGGGGAAAACGCAGAGCAGCGGAGCCTCCGCCTCCCAGCCCGGCCTCTGCCCGCCCTGCCCGGCGCTGGAGGCACCAGGCCGGCCCAATTCCGAGAGGCTGAACTTCGCAATTATCACGGATAACAAGAACAAATGAAAGCGCACTCATTGAGTAACTGATATCAATTATGAAGCCCAGCTTTAGAGTCTGGAATAAATGATAGGGGAATTGGCCTGAGAGAGAAGGAAGCAGGCATGTTATTATTTACGCCAGATTAAGAAAAGTATCCAATTTGCTGGCCATCTCCCTCCCCGTGGGAATTGGCATCAATTTTATTATTGTTCTTCCGATTTTAATATTCTCTAAATGAATTACTATTGAGCGAGGTAGTTAGTCAATAGTTTAATGCAATTAATTATCTGTAAATCACTTTGTTATCTTTCTTTTTTTTGAGAGACAGAGTCCTAACTCTAAACTCTAGTAAGCAATAGTTTAGGGGAAAGTAGAGAGAGTGGGTATTTGTAGGGCTGGGGTCTGGGGAACCTGGGTAGGGTCAGTGGTCAGGGGTCTCCCTGTCCTGGTCTCAGATCTCCTGATCGGAGCAGGCGTGAACTATGGACACTGTAGGGAGACCTTCCACAGTGGATTTAGCCAGCTGCAGCCAGGAGGCTGAGAAGGTACTGAAAGCGGCTGGGAACGCTGCTGCCCAGGCACTGCAAGCCACAGTCTGGGCCTGTTTTGTCTTTAGTTTAGGTGGAAAAATTAAATTCACAGATCATGCCCTTGGCTGTTTCTTTTCTGGCCCCTCTGGGGCTCTTCCCTGGCCATGCCTGGGTGAGACAGAGGCTTACTCCTGGGTGTTACCCTCTAAACTGCCCAGCGGCCCTTCCTGGCTGCACCCGGCTTCTCCACCTTCAAGGACGGAGGAAGCCTGGACGCAGGGAAGGACTTGGAAGAACGAAGACTGTGTTAGGAGGGGCAGTGGGGAATCTGATAGTATTTCCAAGTTACTCTATGCGAGCTTCTTTCTTGTTTGTGGGGACAAGCGGAAGCCTCATCTCTCCCACACACACCCCTGGAGTGCCGCCAGACTAGGTGGATTCCACAGGCCTCCCAGCACCTGAGTTGGGGAGCCCAGGCCCCGGGCTGCAGGACCAGGGTGGAGCCACCAGCTAAGTTTCCAAGAAAGCTGACTGATCTCTTCAGGACTTGGGGACTGGTGGCCCTGGCGTTTTGGGGAGCTGCTGGAAGATGCTTTCCTTGGTCCCAGCTGCCTGTTCTCAATCGTCTACTGCTCTGGTTAGAAGCAAGAGGGGACAGTGATCTCAGCTCCAACCGAGGGCCTTCAATTTTCAACAACAACAATAACAACAACAACAACAAAAAGTCTTCTGTTTTTTCCCAGTGCCTTTCCCAGGCCTGACTGCGGCACTGGAACCAAAGTTGTCCCCCATGAGGTCTAAGGATGGAACATTTGCTAAGAGGGAAAAGATGGCAGAACGGAAAGGCAAACTTTTATTTTTTTTCCTAGCAGCTCAGAGTAGCTGTTCTCCCATACATTAGGACACCAAGGGGGGCCATGGGGGATGGGCAGGTCCTGCTGGTAGAGGGATGATAGATAACAGATAAACTTGTAGACAGTCACTCGCCTAGGCCAGACTTTGAGCCCAGGGTAATAGATTGCTAATGGCACGAGGGCCAGCGGTTGCAAAGTGCTGTGCAGTGTCTGGTCCCATCTAAGACACGTTCACAGAGTGTGCAGGTGTCTGTGTGAGTGCGGGTGGGTGCAGGGGTGCCAGTGTGTGGCCCAGACACCCACAAGCCTCTCTGGAATGCCAAGACAATCCCTGAAAATTTTCCTCTTCCTCCCACTGAGTCACCCATCACCCCCCCAAAAGAAATGCTGGAGCTTCTCACCATTCAGCGAAAATTGAATTCCCCCGAAATAGCTCTGAGGACAGGACCCGATATTTCATAGTGTTTTAAAAGTAATATTCCGTTTGTTGGTGCTGTGAAATAGGGCACCAGGAACACTACAAGAAATAAAAAGAGTAATTTCTCAGTGGAGAAGTTGCCTGTTTCCAATTCAGGCCCCAGATCGCTGGAACCTGGGTCCTGGATGCTTCGCTCTGACCGCAGCGGCGGGGTCCTCACCGGCTGGGAGGCCCGCCCCTCCCAACTCACACATCTGGAATTGGCATCAGGGGCGCTGCGGGCTCCGGAAGTTCTCACACTTCACGACTCATTAAACCGGGGTTTGGATTCCTCGGGAAAGGGGATGAGGGTGCGAGTTACGCTGGGGGGTTGGGTTTGGGGGTAGATGCGCGTCCAGCTCCCCTGTCAGCAGCAGCCCAGAAGGCAGGTCGGGGACACGATCTCTGGGGTGCAGGCCTGGTAGCGTGTCGGCTGGGGTCGGGGGTGGCCTGACGTGACTTAGAAAGGGAAGAAACATTTTTCGATCCCAGAAAGCCACTGTGTCCCTCTGGGGAGTGCCCTGGAGGAGTGAGCCCCTGGACCAGGTGAACAGAGTGGGGAGACGTGGGGGCATCTTATGCAATCACTCTGGCTTCACAGACAGACTTTGCTGGGGCCAAGGAAAGGGAGGGGGCCAGTGCCTGCCACCGCCGCCAGGAGGGGCCCCAGGGGTTGCCCACCCCACCCTCCTGGGCCGGTCTTTCTGGCCAGGTCTTCCGGGGCGGGGTGGGGGTGGGGGCCGCCCAACCTCTCCTCCACACACTCTCATTTGATGGTTACTGATACTGCCTTAATGTCTGAAGGGGATAATACTTGGGAGCTTAAAATTACAATTGCTTCTACTTAAATTTATTTGATGGCCGGAGCGTTTCCGTTATATATCCGTATATGGGTTTTCAATATCTTAAATGTTTAAAAAGGTTTTATTCTGTACTTACACTGAGTGAAATTAAAAAGAAACAGTAAAATGTTTGAAAATGAAGTGCATTATGTTTAATAAATTTAAAATGAACAAAGACTGCTATATCGCCAGCAATATCATTCCCTGCCCAGGGGCATTAATAAAGACTGGAGGTTTGGAAAAACAATATTTTCTATTAAAATTCTGCGCTGTGTTTCAATATTAAAAGGATATGTGATGAATTTCCAGTGTTACCCAGACGGGGTCAGAGATTAATTTCATTTCTTTCTGGTCAGCATTCTGTCGATAATTAATCAAAAGCAGAGTTTCTTAATGAAACACTTTTCATAAAGTGATAATTAGCAGGAAAGAGGCGGCTCGCAGACAGTCCCCGCGAGCTGTCTAATAACCGGTGAGGCGCGGGGCTAGGTCCTGGGGGCCGGGGCCGGGGGCCGCGGGGACAGGGGCTCCCCAGGGAAGGGGCTGAGTGTGGGGAGTTGGAGCCCTCGCCCGGCCGAGCCCTGAGCTGGGCGGCTCTGCAGACCGGCCCTAGGACGGTTTTATCTGGCCGCAGAAGGAATCCGCAGAAGCCGGCGCGCGAGGGGCCCGGCCGGGCCAACCCCTCCCCTGCCCAGTAGGGCCGCTGGGACGCTGTGTGATCTTAGGCAAGTCCCTTCCCCTCTCTGGGCCTCTGCGCGTCCTCCTACTGGAGGAACCGCTGCAAGCAGAAACCCTCTGGCCTCCAGCGCGGAGATACTGGCCCTCGTCCTAGCCAGCTGCCCTCCCCGCGGAATCCCGGGGGGACCCACTGCCACCCCTGGCCCCAGGCCGAGCTCCCGCTCACACCGCGGCTTCTGTGTGTGCCTGGAGGCCAGCGCCACGCGGAGCCCGCGGCCAGTGGCTGGGAAGCCTGGGAGGTCGCGCGCAGGGAGGGGAAGTGAGGAAGGAGAGGGAAGGAGGAAAGGGGAGGCGTCCGCAGGCTGGGGAGTGGATTATTAGTGCATTATAAAATTACTAAAAATAAATGGAAAACAATTAAGGGGTTCAAGAGTAAATAAAGTTAATGCAACAAAATTAGTGGCAATTAGCGGCGGCGCCCGCGCGCCCGCGCTCGCTCCCCGCAGCCCGAATGTGGTTTGGAGCTTGGGGCCTCCGGGCCGCTAACAAAGGCCTCCCGCCGGTCCCGCCAGGCGCAGCCTGTGGGGGCCGGGCCCCACGTCTCGGCCAAGGCGGGAGAGCTGGACCACCGGCTGCCCACACCCCCAGCAAGCCGGGAGCTCCCTAATCCCGGGCGGAGAGGCAGGTGCCGGCTCCACCGCAGGTCTGGCCTTGCCCGCGCTGCTGGGCAAACGCTGCAAACTTTCCGATAACGCGGAGAGGCGGGGGGTTCTGTGCAGATGAGATTATCGATAGTTATTGAAAGTCCCCAAATAGGATTTACAAAGCAGGCTCCTGCGCCTTTAATAGAATTCTAGATAATCTTTTATCACAACAAGACACCCATATAGAATTATTTAAACAGATTGGACGGCTGCAGCAGCAAATTTCAATTATTCTAATGCTTTAATAAATGTGGTGCGTGTGTATTAAATTCAAGCTTCTTAATCCAAATTTTACGATTTAACTGCACTGATTTTTCATTACTGCAACACCCACACGCGGCAATGGCCCGCTCCTCTCTCGGGGAGGGTGATCCCAGCTCAGAAAAGCCGAGAGGGGCGCACGGAGTCGGGCGGCCTAGAGGAAAGGGAGTCACGGCCGGGCGAGGGGCACCGGGAGCGGGGAGACCCGGGAAAGGCAAGGCGAGAGCGGCCGGGAGGAAGGGAGGATGCCCAGCGGGGCCCAGAGAGCTGCAGACCGGCCAGCCCCGAGCCCCGTTCCTCTCAACTCTGGGTTTCTGTCCCCACGCGCCCTCTCCATACTCACGCCGCGGCTCTGCCCGGCCCGGTGGTTCCCAGCGCAGGGGGTTCCGTCCGGGCCCCCTCTGGGCGGCGCCCCGGGCAGAGGGGCCCACAAGGAAGGGCGTCGGGATGCGGGCAGCCCTCGGCCACAGCCCCGGCTCCTCGTGGCCACTCTGCCCCGGGTGCGCCAGGGAGCCGCTGGGCCCCACCAAGGCCTCCCTTCGGGCCGCCCCTTCCCTCCAGTCCCTCCACCGCTAAGTGAGAAAAACAGAACCAAGCGCCCAAGATGCGCCCCCAAGTCCACCCCACGCCCACCCCGGCCGCCCCCGAGGCTGC
>NC_037670.1:50418056-50423056 GCF_003255815.1 Theropithecus gelada | reverse complement strand
CCACAGCCGCCCCTGGCCCGCACGAGACCGCGTCCTTGTCCGCAGGGCGACCTGGGCGCGGCTGTGGGCCGGCGCCGCTTCTTTGGCTCGGGTAGAAGGCGGGGTCGCAGGTGCCGGGCGCAGGCGGCTCGCCGGGAGGGGCGGGCGCGGTCCCCACGGCGCCGGAGGCGTGCGCTCCTGGGCCCTTGGCGGCGGGCGGCGGCGGCTCGGGCGGTTCCGGAGAGAGGCCGCCGCCGCCGCTGTCGCTGTCGGAGCTGGGCGCGCTGTGCAGGGACAGGCCGCCGGGCGAGTGCAGGTGGCGGCCCTGGCTCTTCAGCAGCTTCTTCTCGTGCTTGCGCTTCTTCTTCTCCATCTTCTCCAGCTCCTTGCGCGCGATCTCCTCCGGGTCCATGGGCTCGCCGCTGCACGTGGTTGGGTGCGAGTTGTGCGCCGGCCGCCCCGGGCCCTTCTTCGTGTTCTCCTTCTTCCTCCACTTGGCCCGGCGGTTTTGGAACCAGACCTAGAGCAGCCGGATAGGGGAGAGGAAGCCACAATCAGGCGGCGGGCTGGCCGCCGGGGCAGAAGACCTCCCCGCTCCCCCTAGACCGGCCTGCACAACCTCCACTCGGCCGGGGGCGGGAGTCAGGCCGCGCGGCCGGGCGGGCCCGGAGCTGGGCTTTGCCACTGGAGCTGCAGGTTCCAGCGAGCGCCTTTTCTACCCGGAAGGCGCGTAGACAGGGCCTCCCGGCCAGCTTCCCTCTCTGGCTTCTCACCTCGGGGACCTGGGAGCCGCCCCTTCCTTGGGGGGCCGGTCTGGCCCCGGACGGAGGGCGTCGGGTTCCTGGTCCGGAGGCAGAGAGTAAGGACCCTGCTCGCCCTTCCTGGCCGCTCACGGCTCGTGTTCTAAGCAGCCCGCCCGGCCTGGCGCTGACCATCCTGCCGTTGGACTGCTGGGCCACAGCCGCCCTCCACGCCTGTCTTCGGCCCCTTGGAGACTGTGTCAAAGCCCAGATTTCGCGGGGGGCGGGGGGGGGGGGGCGGGGAGGCGGATTCCCTTGAAGGGAAATCTGGGTGCTTCTTCGTCCGGAAGGGCCTGGGGAGGCGTACTTGGGTGGGCCTCTGCAGCCTCCCTCCCAGGACACAGCTAACACAGCCTTCTTTCTGCAAGCCCTGGACCAGGGCACCAACGGAGCCTTCCCATACCAGTCGTGCTTGGCCTGGGCCACCGGCCAAGGCCGGTGGAGGGGCAAGAGGCGACCACTAGGCCGGGAGGAGAGGCTGGGCCCATCTCGTCTCTTCCACTGTGTCTGCAGTCCTTGTCCTGGGGAGCCACACAGGACATCCGGGGACAGCAGCGCTACACCTTCACTCAACCGCCAGCCACCAAACACACACGGTCATATCCGTCTGAGCCCCGCGGAATCTCGGGCAGTGCTGCCCTCCCCAAGAGAGCGCGTTAATACGGATTCTTTGTCGCGGATGTACAGAGACTTGCACAGTAGCAGGCCCAGCCTGGTCGCAGGGAGCCTTGTCCATGGGGAGGTCTCCAGCATGAAGCCGAATCCCCGCAAGGCTGTAACCGCCTTTTCCTTCTTTAAACTTTTTTTTTTTTTTTTTTTTTTTTTTTTTTTGGTGCGAATTCTGGACTGCCTTGCCAGTAAGAATTAGTCATTATCGTATTAGGGGAGACATGAAGGGGTCTTGACTTCACTTAAGACACTTAGAACAAATTGGATAAAAGGATTTCCAAGCAGAAGAGGTCACGAGAGGAGGTCCAAGCACAGGACAAACACACCTTTTTAGACAAAGCTATTGGTGATAAACAGGCGTTTTGCCAGCGTCTGCCTCAACGCCTAGCACCCACAGCCGCACATCGCACCCTAGACCTGGACCCCACACCGCACCCACCCCAGAAAAAGAGGATTTCTTTGCTCCAGGGAAACATTCAATTATGCACAAATCATCTTGGAATTTTTAATCCACCAAGCTGACACTGTATTTTTTAAAAGAATACCATCAGCCATCTCCAAATGATAGCAAATTTACGGGAACAGTCATAAGAAAAAGATGAGACCGGGGTATTATTAAAAATTCAGACACCTTGTTTCTCCCACTTTCTCAATGTGTTAACTGTTTAGGCTTCTGCCTCTCCTTCCTCAGCTGTCCCCTTCTGCAAAGCGATGAATAAATACATGTTTCCATCTGAATATTTTGCAGGCGCAAGGTAAACAGACTCGTTTGCTCCAGGCTGGGTGACAGAGCCTTGCGCGGGAGCTTGAGGCGGTGCGTGGGAGGGGGGTCCCCTTCCCTCTCTCCTCCAGGTCGGAGCCTTGCCCCTGCCCGGAGACCTCACTTGGCCCGGCCGCCGCCAAGCCACCACGCCGCTTCCCGGTTCGGACGCAGCCGCCATTCCGGAGACTTAGGTGTTACCGCCAGCCCTTCTCAAGCCACCCAGGCTTTTGGGGGGCGGTTAACCAACCCTGCTGTCCGTGAGGGGCCGAGCCCCTAAACCCCAACCCCTCCACTCTTCCCCAGCAGGCGAGGGCAAAGCGGGCCCGCGGCAAGGGGAAGATATCTCGCCACCTGGAACAAAGGCGTCCCGGCGCGCCCCGAGCCCGGGGTCCGGATGGCGAATCCGGGAGCGACGCCGGGTCTTTACCTGAACTCGGGACTCGACCAGGTCTAGGCGCAGCGCCAGCGCCTCGCGCATGAACACGTCGGGATAGTGGCTCTCGTTGAACGCCTTCTCCAGCTCCTCTAGCTGCCAGCCGGTGAAGTTGGTGCGGGTGCGCCGCCGCTTGCAGCCCGGGCTCTCCTTGTCCGGGTCCCCCGAGTCTGCGGGCAGGCACCGGACGCCGCGCGGCTCAGCCACCGGCCCAGGCCCGACCCCCTCCCCTCCCTCCCGCTACCCGCTGGCCGCCCGGATCCGGGGGTGCGCAGAGACGGCTGCCTAGGGGCCGGCTCTCCTTCGCCAGCCCCGGGCCCCCAGCGCCTCGGCCCGATCAGGGCCCCCGCCCCCAGCCGCGCTCCTCCCCGCCCGCCCGCCCGCCCGCCCGCCGCGCCTACCTGACAGCTTGAAGGGCTGGCCGTCCCCGCCGACCCCGCAGGCGGCCGGCAGCAGCGGCGTGGGGTTGACCACCGAGGCGGCGGCGGCGCACGAGCCCCCGAGCAGGCCGTCGATGGAGAAGGGCACCGAGGCGGCGGCGGCGGCCGACTGCAGCTGGTGCCCGGCCAGCTCGTACACGTGGTGGTGGCCCAACGGGTAGGGGAAGCCCACCACACCGCCCAGCGAGCCCCCGAACTGGGCATGCGGGTGCTCCAGGAGGCGGCCGTCCATCATCTCGCTCGGGGGGCCGGCGGGGCCGGTGGCGGGGCGCGGGGGCGCGGGCCGGGGCCGGTGCGGGCCAGCGGCGGGAGGCGCGGGCGGCGGCGGCGGCGGAGACAGGGACCCGGAGCCCCACACATGCTTCGCCCGCACTCCGGCGCTTTACTTATCAACATCAAGCTCCCGATAATTAGCCGCGGCCCGGGGAATTTGGGACCAATAAGAAGCGCTAATCGGCTCTGACGTCAGAGGCGTGCTGGGTGCAGGGAAACGTTTTCCATATCGATTGCTAATTATACCTGACATGCACCTCAATAAACAGTATCAGGAACTGTCACAACAAGACGAGCTGGGGGGTGGGGGGAGCAGGAGGGAGGGAGGGAGGGGCCGCCCAGGGACAGGCAGGCGCGGGCTGGGGCCTGGGCCCGGGGCAGGGGCCCCCGGCGAGCCCCCCACTTCACTCGGGGCCGGCCCGGAGCCCGCGCCTCCCCGCCGTCGCCGCCTCCCCGCCCCTCCGCAAATCACTAATAGATTTCCCTTTAAAACATTCAGCGCCGTGTTGTGGGGATTTTTCACCAGAAATGCTGTACTCTCTGAACCTTTAAAGTGATGTTGCTCCAATTACAGAGAGACATTGAGCGGCAAATAGACTGATCCAATAATAGGAGATTCATCATCCGCTTTTCCGAAACTGTCACATTGAATTTAAAACTACAAGGTTTCTCATCTCCTCCTCTCGGGCTGCAGGCGGCGGGAGAGGAGGAAGGAGGAGGAGGAGGAGGAGGAGGAGAAGGAGGGCGATCCCGAAAGAGAAGAACTACAGAATGTAGCACCCTGTCAATAAACAGGCGTAATTAATGCCCTCTCTGATTGATTGGCAGTCGCCCTATCTACAAAGATAGAGGTGGGGGAGCTGCGGAGGCGCCCTGACCCCCATCCCCATAAAGCCTGGGCGCAGAGGAGGAGAGAGGGGTGGGGGGAGGAGGGGAAAAGTAACTTTGGGGTGGGGCCTATCCGCCCCCACCCCCTTACACGCTCGAATAAAAATAAATACATCTGCTCTGACTCGGCCTCTGAAGGATGGGGCTGAGGCACCCAACCCATTTATTATAATTAAATTATGTTCTCAGAGAAGTGTCACTTCCTTCTCTGCTATAAAATATTGATAGACTCAAAGCTAAATCATTAAAGGATATATTCTTAAATAAGCAGCAAATCAGGATTGTGGGCAGCAAGGAAAGAAATCAGGGGATGTCGGTCCATCTCTCTCCTTTGTAAAAAAGTTTGTCAGAGGGGTGGTCGCATTTGGCTGCGGGACCCCAGTGCTGGACCAGTTGGGTTAGGGTCACCTTTCCATCAGTGAGTGCCCCGAGGCTCGGCCAGCTCAGGGAGGGGAAGAGAGGAGAGCTCCGGCCTGGGCTGGGCCAGTCTCCGGAGCCACCACCACCCCAGGGCAAAGCGACAGACCAATTGGCTTTGGGTATGACTAAGTGACTTGGGTCAGGCCTCCGAGTCCTAGCCGGGGTGAGAGGGAAGGGCAGGCCGGGACAGTGCGCATCTGTGCCTCCCTCCCGGTCAGGTGCCCGTGCCTTGGGGGGTAGCGAAGTGCCCGGAACTGCTCAGGAGGGGAATGTTGGGGGTGGGAGGCACAAGGCCACCCAGTCCCGCCACACGACTGCCTGTCCCTGCGACTGGA
>NC_037670.1:50355556-50413056 GCF_003255815.1 Theropithecus gelada | reverse complement strand
ATTAACTAACCAAGAATTTTAGTAGCACACCCGCCTGTCGTCTAATAGTTTTACCTAAAGCCAGCCCGGTCATTGCTCGTACAAATTGCCAATTAAATGTGATTGATATAATGAAATTGGATTGTATTTTTCACTCACCTTCTTCCTTCCCCTTCCTCCTGTATATTCTGACCCTCTCTGCCCAGGGCTGGGGGCCCAGGCGCCCGACCATGCGCACCAAGAACAACAAAGCCAAACGGAACCGGGCCCGGCCCGGGCCACGCGGGCTGCAGCGGCGCCGGCGCCGGAGCGGTGCAAGTTCCTGTTAAACCAACATTTCTATTAGTTGAAGTTAACAGGCATAATCTTGTTTCCAGATATTTATCCACGTTCGGAGGGCTGTAGTTACATGTTTGAAGTTAGGGGGGAAAAGTGAAGGATCTGAGCTGCCATTCTAAAAATACATTAACAGTTTCCAAAATCTATATCGCTGCTTAATTAAATATGTTATCCTGTTTATAGGATCTGTGGCTAATTATTTAGAGTCATTTAATCTACTCAATTTGCACGTTAATTAAACAGCATCGGTTTGCAGAGCGCGGCCGGGCGGGCTCGGAGGGGCGCAGCGCCGCCTGGTGGGGATCGCGCCTGGGCAGCGCGCTTGGGGCCGGAGCCGCGCGGACCGGGCCTGGGTCCTGGGGTCCCGGGGCTAGAGTCCCCAGAGGGTGAGCGGCCCCAATGGTGGAGGCCGGGAGAGGGGCTGTGCGGCTTCTAGGAAACGCTCTCAGGTCATCCTGCCAGTAGAGTGGCCTGGGGTGGCCACGGTCAGCCACCAGGACGCAGCTCTTGTTATTTACGGGCAGGGGGATTCATTCATTCATGCATGCATGCATTCATTCATTCATTCACTCACTCATACATCCCTCCCTTCTTCCCTCTCCCCTGCCCCTCCTTCTGCCCCCACACCGTGTACCGGGACGCAAGTCTTCTGTTATTCACGGGCAGGAGGATTTATTCATTCATTCATTCACTCATTCATCCATCCATCCATCCCTCTCTCCCTCCGCATCCCCTGTCCCTCCTTCTGCCCCAAACCCGGGCACCGGGACGCAACTCTTCTGTTATTTACGGCAGGGGGATTCATCCATTCATTCATTCACTCATTCATCCATCCATCCATCCTTCCCTCCCTCTCCCCTGCCCTCTTTCTGCCCCCACCCCCGGCACGAAGTGGAGGGGTCGGGAGGGGGTGCAGGCCGGGGTGCAGGACTAGCGCGCGCAGCAGAAGCCGGTCTGCTCTGCGCTTCGGCACCGCTCCAGCCTGGGGCGTGGGGCCCGCGCCGGCCGGGCCTGGTTAACTGGAAAACGATGGAGCCGCGCCCCGCCCCCGCACTTGCGGCCTAATTGTTTTCCCTCGCCCGTCCCCATCTGTCCCTCTCCGCCCGTGTGTGTTTTGGCCTTTGTCTCGCTGCCCCGCGCTGACACCCTCTTTCAAAAGCCGCTTCTGTCGCCCTTCACCGATCTCTTCTGCCCCATTAACCCATCGGCACGAGGCTCCTGCAACAAAGGCCTGAAATTGGACCGATGCGTGCGCGCCCTCCCCACCGTCCGCCGCGGACTTCGCGCCCCGCTCAGCCCGGCCAGGCCTGGCCCGACGGGGCGGGAACAGAGCTGGCCAGGAAAGTGCCTTCGGTGGCAGCCCGATCCTGAGTCAGTCCTGCAGACGCCGAAGCCTTGGCAGGGGCCGGCGAAGCAGCTGCACCCCGGGAACCCACCGCGCGCTGCGAAAGCTAATCCGGCCGCGGCCCCCTTTGTCCCTCCCTGGATATGAAACTGTCAAGTGGGGAGCCCAGGGCTGCAGGAGGAGAGAGATAGGTCCTCCTCGGGGCCTGGTAAACAAAGACCGGGAAGCTGGGGACAAAACCCGGGGTGGGACATCTTCGAATTCCCCCCACCTCCCCGAGAAGGTCACGCAGCGGCCGACCCTCGGGGCGCGCAGATGCCAGCGCTCATGCCCATGCCACGAAACCCCTGGGGCAGGAAACCCACGATCCCGGGAGGGAGCAGGGTCCTGAAGCTGCAGGCGCCCTCCCCAACTCACCGCCCTCAGGGAAGCCGGGACCTCCGTGCAGTCTCTTCCACAACCGCTCATGGGAGAGGAAGGGGTTGAGGCTTTCCCTGGGACTTGTGCAGTAGCTTGAGGCCTGGCAGCTCCTTGGAGAGGGCTGGGGGCAGAAGGGAGCCTCCAAGCCGCCTGTCTTTGCAGTGTGGCCTGCATCTTCCCTCTCCTGGGCATGGGGCTTCCTCCCAGGGCTGCCTTCTTCTGACCACTGTGGCAGGAGGAAGGTGGAGGTCACCTAAGTGCCATCCTACAGGCCACCCAAAGGTCACCTTTCTCTAAAATGGGGCTTGGGACCTCAGCAGAGGCCTCACATTGGTCCAGTTGGTGCTGAGATGCACACGGGTTCTTAGCCAGTGTGGTCTTGGAGTCCAGCTCCGAGAAAACTTTTTTCACCCAGCACTGACCTGTTTTTATTTTCTGTCCTATGACTCAGCAATGCTGTCTGCAGAGCCATCCTAGGAGATGCCGAGTTGGTCCCCAGGAGGATGGGGACACCTTGTGTCCAGGCTGGGTGAAGGGGTTCCAGCGTCAAACTCAGCCTGGGTTATCTTCTTGTTTTTCAATTCGTTAAACATTTGAAATTAGGAAGTTGCAAGAACAAGAAAGGGCATAGCAAGGCCGCTGGAGACCTCCCGGTCCCCTCTGCCAGGACTTCCCATGCCTGATGGGTCTCTCCATGCTCCACCCTTGGGCTCCGTGGACCAGAGGCCCAATTCTGGGAGTTCTGCCGTTTCCTGCAACTGACCTGGTGAAAGGAAGGTCTTTTTATTGTTCCTTTCAGAGGGTCTGGTGGGCTCTAAGGACCCAGAAAGAGCAGGGTCCTCCCTGTCTCCCCATCTCCCTTTGACTGGGGCTCAAGTCACATTTCAGTTTTTCTGCTACAGGACTTTTTTTTTTTTTTTTTTTTTTTTGAGACGGAGTCTCGCTCTGTTGCCCAGGCTGGAGTGCAGTGGCGCGATCTCGGCTCACTAAGCTCTGCCTCCCAGGTTCCCGCCATTCTCCTGCCTCAGTCTCCCAAGTAGCTGGGACTACAGGTGCCGCCACCACGCCCGGCTAATTTTTTGTACTTTTAGTAGAGACAGGGTTTCACCATGTTAGCCAGGATGGTCTCAATCTCCTGACCTCGTGATCCGCCTGCCTCAGCCTCCCAAAGTGCTGAGATTACAGGTGTGAGCCACCGCTCCTGGCCCTGCTACAGGATTTTTATAAACCCATTTTACAACTTAGAAATCCAAGCCCTGGCCGGGCACAGTGGCTTATGCCTGTAATCCCAGCACTTTGGGAGGCCGAGGTGAGTAGATCACCTGAGGTCAGGAGTTCAAGACCAGCCTAGCCAACATGGTGAAACCCTTTCTCTACTAAAACTACAAAAATTCGCCAGGCGGTGGTGGTGGGTACCTGTAATCCCAACTATTTGGGAGGCTGAGGCAGAAGAATCACTTGAACCTGCAAGGTGGAGGTTGCAGTAAGCTCAGATCATGCCACTGCACTCCAGCCTGGGCAACAGAACGAGACTTTGTCTAAAAAAAAGAAAAGAAATCCAAGGTCTGTGTCTGCTCCAGATGCAGCTTTTAGCACATGGACTCCAGAACGGACACCGGGGGTCTTCCACATTGGCCAACTTGTACAAGTGTTCAGGCAAAAGCTAGGGGTGAATTCAAACTTTGAGAGCAACTCATAGAACCACTGGAATAACTTCACATGAGTTCCCATCCAGAGGCTGAAGACACACGGTCTCAGCAATTGTAATAGGACCGCAACAACAGGCAAGGCTGATTTTTTTTTTTTTTTTTTTTTTTTGAGACGGAGTCTCTCTCTGTTGCTAGGCTGGAGTGCAGTGGCGTGATCTCAGCTCACTGTAACCTCCGCCTCCCAGGTTCAACCCATTCTCCTGCCTCAGCCTCCTGAGTAGCTGGGATTATAGGCACACGTCACCACACCTGCCTAATATTTTGTATTTTTAGTAGAGATGGGGTTTCACCTTGTTGGTCAGGCTGGTCTTGATCTCCTGACCTTATGATCCACCCACCTCGGCCTTCCAAAGTGCTGGGATTACAGGCATGAGCCACTGCACCCGGCCAAGGCCGATTTTTAAAATAACAGCTTTATTGAGATATTATTGACACCATCACATCCATCCTTTTAAAGTATACAATTCGGCATCTGTTTATACATCCCCAGAGCTGCGTCACCATCACCCCTATCCAGTTCTGGAACATTTTCATCACCCCTAAAAGAGACCTGGCACCCATTAGCAGTCACTCCCCATCCCTAGCCCCCTCCCCCAGCCCCTGGCAACCACTAATCCACTTTCTGTCTCCATGGATTAGGCGAGGATAATTTTGCAAGAAGAGATCCTACCCGTCTGGAAAGGAGTATAAAATGAGGAAAGGCGGGGTTGAGGACTGAAAATACTTTCTCCTGTGATCAACACGAAAACAAGAAACAAGGGAGGAAATGCTATCTGGGAACTGGAGGCGGGGAAGGACCAGGAGCTGAACTCTGCATCCGTGCGTCCTCAACTCCCGCCATATGGTTGAAACATCAGCACTCTGGTTTTTTTTTTTTTTTTTTTCAGAGTTTACAGATATGCTCTTAAATCTCCCCAGCCCCTGCTCCTTCTGCTGGCAATGTCTGCATTCTGTGGGCACAGGGTGGCTGCCAGCATGCTGGAGCTCACAACTGTCCTCTCAGTCCAGCCCTCCTCAATTATATGCCAACCTGTGTGGCCAGCTCAGTGCCCCAAGGGGTCCCTGGGGAGGGTCCTCTTAGCCTACTCGTCTCCCGTCACTCCCTGGTCTTGAGGACTCAATTCCATATCTGCTGGTTTGGTGTCCTCCTACTACCTTACCAGGTTCAATTTAGAGTTTAACACACTTAAGAGGGCCGGGCGCGGTAGCTCACGTCTGTAATTCCAGCAGTTTGGGAGGCTGAGGCAGGCAGATCACGAGGTCAAGAGATTGAGACCAGCCTGGCCAACATGGTGAAACTCCATCTCTACTAAAAATACAAAAATTAGCTGGGTGTGGTGGTGCGTGCCTGTAATCCCAACTACTTGGGAGGCTGAGGTAGGAGAATCACTTGAACCTGGGAGGCGGAGGTTGCAGTGAGCCAAGATCGCACCATTGCACTCCAGCCTGGGCAACAAGAGTGAAAGTCTATCTCAAAAAAAAAAAAAAAAAAAAAAAAAATTAAGAGGTTGCTCAGTTCAGAAAATGCCATTTCGTTTTCCCTGAATAAAACTACTTTTGAACTTAGCCTATTTTCACACTAAATTTTGCCCTCCCCCCAGTTCTTTACAAGCCCTGACTCCTGACAAATCTCAACATTGGGCTTCTAATGAGTATTTTCTTGATTTACACCAGAAATGAGCAGTTATCTGCTAATAACCCCTGAGTCTGAAATTAAAAGGGGTAGAGAAAATAAACCAAATTGCAAAGATCAGCTCTTGTTAAATAAAGTCATTGTGAAAAGACATATAACAACATTTTCATGTATCAGATCAGCGACATGATAGCTCGTCATTTGAGGGTTGCAATTATTTAACACTACTAAGTAGCCAAGGGACACTTACCCCGGGAATATTTAATGGGCATTTGTTAATTAATTCTCAGCAGAGCCCTTCCAGCTACTTACACACAGAGAAACTGAGGCAGGGGTGAGGGGCAGGGTGGAAGAGAGCTCTTCCCTCCTCCCCCCTGCTCCATTATGACCTAGGCCCCTCCAGTCTTATCAACTCGTTCCTGCCTAGGGATGTATGACAGTCAGAGGGTGGCTAAACTGCTCTGAAGATTTCATAAACAAAGGCATAGCTAAAGGAATAATGTTCTTGTTGCCTTTGACCTTCCTACAGAGTCAGAGGTCAGTCAAATTCCACCCACCAGGAGAAAAACAAGAAACTTGAGATGGTTCACGGTAATCTCCAGTTAAGGAGTCCATAGGTAATGAGTTTCGGGGGTAACGAGAGTAGGACGTCTGTCAATGGAGAAATGTAGTGAGTTTGTAAGAAGAAATTACATCCCAGTTAGGGTCATGTGTGCGAACTGGTCATGAGTGCGAACTGGAGCTCACCGGCGTCGTTGTGAGTGAGGGCCAAGGTGGCAGAGAAGTTTAAACCTTAAGTCTCCCAGGTTCCTGGTTCTCCTGCCCGTCCCAGCCACCAGGGATGTCTCCAGGCCCCACACAGGAACACGAGAGCTGCTTGCTGTCTGTGGCTTGCTGCAAAGAGCTTTCATTCCTAGACACAATATTTCTTTTTTTTTTTTTTTTTTTTTTTTTTTGAGATAGAGTCTCACTCTGTTGCCCAGGCTGGAGTGCAGTGGCACGATCTCTGCTCACTGCAGCCTCCACCTCCTGGGTTCGAGCAATTCTCCTGCCTCAGCCTCCCGAGTAACTGGGAGTACAGGCGCATGCCACCATGTCCAGCTAATTTTTGTATTTTTAGGAGAGATGGGGTTTCACCATGTTGGCCAGGCTTGTCTCGAACTCCTGACCTCAGGCGATCTACCCACCTCAGCCTGGAATTAAAGGCATGGGCCACCACGCCCGGGCCCTAGACACAAATATTAATAGCAGTGGAGGAGTGAGCCCAGGAGACCTGGGGAATGGGACTTCTTGGTGCTCTGTCTGAGCGCCTTGCTGCCCGGCTTGCAGGGGGACATCTGCATGGCAGGCACAGGGGTTGCTACTCCAGAGCCCCTCCTGACCCCTACTCCCCCACACCTGGCTCATTTTCAGAACCCCATCGTGACCTCCCGCTGGGCCATTGCAGCTCTGGGCAGGTCAGTCTGACACTGCAACACACCCAGGGTGCACCCCACGTTTGGAACGGGCAGGAGGAGCGCTGGGGCCCTATGTCTCAATGACCTGAGTAGAGGCTGTGTGGCTCATTGGATTCTCAGGACCACTGCGAAGTAGAGGGAGTCCAGCCTGTGGGAAGCGTGAGCGGGGGCCACCTGCTGCTCCTTCTCTGCCAGGTTACACAGGCCGGGGCAGGCTACTGGAAGAGGCCCACCGAGTTCCCCTGCGGCAGCGTCTCTGGGGTCTCGGGGCCCTGGCCACTCCCACAGAGCGGCCGAACCTTGCCCTATTCACGGGGCTGAATAGGGCATTGCTGAAAAGGCCTCCTTTGCTTTCATCAACATTGTTAAAGTGTGCTGGAGACAATGGGCACCTGGCTTGTTAACCTTCAGGGTTGGCTCAGGGCCGCTTGCAAGCGCGGACCCACCTCTCTCTGTCTGCTCTAGGAAAATTCTGCATCATTTGGTTGTGACTGTTTCCCCCTAAATAAGACACCCTCAAACTTACTAAGATGGGAATGACTCATTTTTTTCATTAAAAAAAATTTATTATTATTATCAAGCCGGGCATGGTGGTTTACGCCTGTAATCCCAGCACTTTGGGAGGCCAAGGTGAGTGGATCACTTGAGGTCAGGAGTTTGAGACCAGCCTGGTCAACATGGCGAAACTCCATCTCTACTAAAAATAAAAAAATTACCCCAGCGTGATGGCACTTGCCTGTAATCTCAGCTACTCGGGAGGCTGAGGTAGGGGAATCGCTTGAGCCCAGGAGGCAGAGGTTGCAGTGAGCCGAGATCGCGCCGCTGCACTCCAGCCCGGGAGAGAGAGTGAGATTTTGTCTCAAAAAAAAAAAAAAAAAAATTACTATTATTATTTTTAGACAGGGTTCCACTGTCACCCAGGCTGTTACCCAGTCTGTCACCATGAAGCCATCTCGGCTCTACAGGCACATACCACCATCCCTGGCTAATTTTTTTTTTTTTTTTTTTTGGTAGAGTTGAGGTCTTGCTATGTTGCCCAAGGTGGTCTCAAATTCCTGGGCTCAAGCAATCCTCCCACTTTGGTCTCCCAAAGTGCTAGGATCACAGGCATGCACCACCGCACCTGGCTGAGAATGACTTTCTTTTTTGTTTTGTTTTGCCTTTTTTTTTTTGAAACGGAGTCTCGCTGTGTCACCCAGGCTGGAGTGCAGTGGCCAGATCTCAGCTCACTGCAAGCTCCGCCTCCCGGGTTTACGCCATTCTCCTGCCTCAGCCTCCCGAGTAGCTGGGACTACAGGAGCCCGCCACCTCGCCCGGCTAGCTTTTTGTACTTTTTTAGTAGGGACAGGGTTTCACCGTGTTAGCCAGGATGGTCTCGATCTCCTGACCTCGTGATCTGCCGGTCTCGGCCTCCCAAAGTGCTGGGATTACAGGCTTGAGCCACCGTGCCCGTCCTGTCTTTCGTTTTTTTGAGGCAAAGTCTTACTCTGTGGCCCAGACTGGAGTGCAGTGGTGCGATCTTGGCTCACTGCAACCTCCGCCTCCTGGGCTCAAGCAATTCTCCTGCCTCTGCCTCCCTGGTAGCTGGGATTGCAGTCATCTGCCACCAAGCCCGGTTCATTTTTGTGTTTTAGTAGACATAGGTTTTCACCATGTTGGCCAGGCTGGTCTTGAACTCCTGACCTCAAGCAATCCACCCACCTCTGCCTCCCAAAGAATGACTTTCAAACAGAGTTCTATATGATGGTGAAGAACCACAGACTTCAAGATGGAGGCAATGGCCACGAGTCAATACCTCAGCACTCAGACAAAACACAGGAGAACAGAGACCAGAGAGGACCTGTGTCACCAGGAGGCTCCTGCGGCCGCCGTCCTGAGAAACTGGGGGTGATGCTTTGCTGAACTCAGGTATGTGAATGAGAAGGTGACTGGTGCAGTGTGGAGGGGTGGCTGGGAGCTGTCCTAGAAAGGAGGCTTTGGTCATCTCCCCCGAAGGACAGGCTGTTCCAGAGTCCAGAAGAAGCTCCCACCTGCCTGAGTGCCCAGGGGTCAGAGGGGTACAGCAACCTCGTTGCCCTGTACATGGCACACATAAGGGCCCCTAGCTTGAGGCAGCATCTGGGGTCTTCCACCTGCACAGGTCAGATTTATTACTATGGCCATGAGGGAGACCACCTATCTGGGGGTTTTGGGGGCATCTCAGTAAAGAAGAATGAACATGGCCGGGCACGATGGCTCACGCCTGTAATCCCAGCACTCTGGGAGGCAGAGGTGGGCCGATCACTTGAGGTCAGGAGTTCAAGACCAGCCTGGCCAACATGATGAAACCCCATCTCTACAAAAAAATACAAAACTTAGCCAGGCGTGTTGGCACCCATCTGTAGTTCCAGCTACTCGAGAGGCTGAGTCATGAGAATCACTTGAACCCAGGAGGTAGAGGTTACAGTGAACCGAGATTGTACCACTTCACTCCAAACTGGGTGACAGTGAGACTCTGTCTAAAAATAATTTTTTTGTTTAAATGTCCATTAAAATAAAATAAAAAATATTAAAATTAAAAACTGCACCTTTAGTCCCAGTTACTTGGGAGGCTGAGGTAAGAGGATCACTTGAACTGGGGAGGTCGAGGCTGTAGTGAGCCTTGGTTATGTCACTGGACTCCAGCCTGGGCAACAAAATGAAACCCTGTCTCAAAGAAAGCAAAAACAAGTGGTTAATATGGAAAATTGTATGTTATGTACATTTTACCACAATGGAAGGGAAATGGAAGGGAGAGATGAGAAAACCAGTGATGGCTGCGTGTGGATTCACACTACTGAATCTCTCCTTGTGTTCATGGTTGAAATTTTCCATAGTAATTTTTAAAAAAGATTTCTCAGAGAAGTCCTAGCCAGCGCAATTAAGCAAGAGAAAGAAATAAAGGGCATCCAAATTGGAAAAGAAGAAGTCAGATTGTCCCTCTTTGCAGACAACATGATCTTACCTACAGAAAAACCTAAAGGTGGCTCACGCCTATAATCCCAGCACTTTGGGAGGCCGAGGCGGGCAGATCACAAGGTCAGGAGATCGAGACCATCCTGGCTAACACGGTGAGACCCCGTCTCTACTAAAAATACAAAAAATTAGCCAGGCGTGGTGGTGGCGCCTGTAGTCCCAGCTACTCAGTAGACTGAGGCAGGAGAATAGCGTGAACCCAGGAGGTGGAGCTTGCAGTGAGCCAAGATAGCGCCACTGCACTCCAGCTGGGTGACAAAGGGAGACTTCGTCTCAAAAAAAAAGAAAAGAAAGAAAGAAAGAAAGAAAAAGAACAACCTAAAGGTCCCCCCAAAACTCTTAGAAGTGAAAAGTGAATTCAGTAAAGTTACACGATATAAGGTCAATATACAAATCCCAGTAGCATTTCTACATACTAATAACAAACTAGCTGAAAAAGAAATCAAGAAAGCAATCTTATTTATAGTAGCCATAAAAATAATAATAAAATGTCTAGGAATAAACTTAACCAAGGAGGTGAAAAATCTCTATAGTGAAAACTACAGGTCAGGCACAGTGGCTCCTATCTGTATTCTCAATGTTTTATGAAGCCAAGGCAGGAGGATTGTTTGAGGCCAGGAGTTTGAGACCAGCCTGGGCAACACAGTGAGACACCATCTCTAAAAAAAATAGTAAAAAATATAATGCATGGTGGTGCATGCGAGTATTCCCAGCTACTCAGGAGACTGAGGCAGGAGGATTGCTTGAGTCCAGGAGTTCAAGGTTACAGTGAGCTAGGATTGCACCACTGCACTCCAGCCTGAGTGACAGAACAAGACCTTGTCTCAAAAAACAAACAAAACACAGAGAACTACAAAACACTGATGAAAGACATTAAAGAGGACACACAAAAAATAAAAAGACATCCCATGTTCATGAATTGGAAGAATTAATGTTGTTAAAATGACCATACTACCCAAAGCACTTTATAGATTTGATGTATCCTATCAAAATACCAATGACATTTTTCACGGAAATAGAAAAAACAATCCTAAACTTTATATGTAAAGCTGGAGGCATTACACAACTTGACTTCAAAATATACCACAGAGCTATAGTAACCAAAACAGCATAGTATTGGTACAAAAAAAAAAAAAATACAGACTAGTGGAGCAAAACAGAGAACACAGAAAGAAATGCACATTTTTATGGTCAACTGATTTTCAACAAAATTGCCAAGAGCATTCACTGGGGGAAAGGACAGCCTCTTAAATAAATGGTGCTGGGGAAATGATATTCATATGCAGATGAATGAAGTTAGACCCTCATCTCTCACCATATACAAAAATCTACTCAAGATAGATTAAAGACTTAAATGTAAGACCTGAAACTATATACCTACTAGAAGAAAATAGAGAGGAAATGCCTCAGGACGTTGGTCTGGGCAAAGATTTGAGTAAGACCTGAAAGGCACAGACAACGAAATCAAAAATAGATGGGACTACATCAAACAGAAAAGTTTTGCCCAGCAAAGAAAATAATCAACAGAGCGAAGAGATAACCTGCATAAGGGGGAAAAACATTTGCAAACTATCCACCTGACAAGTGACTAATATCCAGAACATACAAAGAACTCAACAGCATAAACCCAAAGATTCCAGTCTAAGAATGGGCAAAGGATCTAAAGAGACTTTCTCAAAAGAAGACATATAACTGGCCGACAAACATATGAAAAAATGCTCGGCATCACTAATCATCATGGAAAAGCAAATCAAAACCACAATGAGATATCATCTTACCCCAGTTAGAATGGCTATTATCAAAAAGACAAAAAATAACCAATGCTGGTGAGGATGTGGAGAAAGGGGAGCTCTCATATGCCCTTGCCGGGAATGTAAACCAGTACAGCCGTGACGAAAAACAGCACGGAGGGTCCTCAAAAAACTAAGAGAGGGACAGGTGCGGTGGCTCACGCCTGTAATCCCAGCACTTTGGGAGGCCAAGGCAGGCGGTTCACCTGAGGTCAGGAGTTTCAGACCAGCCTGGCCAACATAGTGAAACCCCATCTCTATTACAAATACAAAAAATTAGCTGGGTGTGGTGGCGCATGCCTGTAATCCCAGCTACTCAGGAGGCTGAGGCAGGAGAATCACTTGAACCCAGTAGGTGGAGGTTGCAGTAAGCTGAGATCGCGCCACTGCACTCCAGTTTGGGAAACAGTGAGAGTCCATCTCAAAAAAAAAAGAACAAAAAAAAAAGAAAAAACGTTAAGAGAACTACCACATGATCCAGCAATCCCACTACTAGGTATTTACTCAAAAGAAGGGAAATCAGTACATTAAAGAGATACCTACACTTCCTTTATTGCAGCACTATTCACAATAGCCAAGATTTGGAAGCAGCCTAGGTGTCCATCAACAGACAAATGGAGGCCAGGCACGGTGGCTCACGCCTGTAATATCAGTACTTTGGGTGGCCGAGGCACGCGGATCACAAGGTCAGGAGTTCGAGACCAGCCTGACCAACATGGTGAAACCTCATCTCTACTGAAAATACAAAAATTAGCCGAGCATGGTGGCAGGTGCCTGTAATCCCAGCTACTTAGGAGGCTGAGGCAGGAGAATCGCTTGAACCTGGGAGGCGGAGGTTGCAGTGAGCCATGATAGCACCACTACACTCTAGCCTGGGCAACAGAGCGAGACTCCATCTCAAACAAAAAAAAAAAAAAAAGAAAGAAAGAAAGAAAAAGAAAACAGACAAATGAATAAAGAAAATGTGGTATACTGTCCAGGATCTTGATTTAAAAGAAAATGTGGTATATATACACTATGGAGTACTATTCACCCATAAAAAAGGATTCAGTTCCATCACCTGCAGGAACATGGGTGAGGCCAGAGCTTATCATGTTAAGAGAAATTAGCCAGGCAGAGAGACAGGTACTCCTTGTCCTCACTCATGTGTGGGAGCTTAAAAAGCTGAGCTCAGGCTGCGTGCAGTGGCTCACACCTGTAATCCCAGCACTTAGGGAGGCTGAGGTGGGCAGATCACCTGAGGTTGGGAGTTCGAGACCAGCCTGACCAACATGATGAAACCCTGTCTCTACTAAAAATACAAAAATTAGCCGGGCATGGTGGCACATGCCTGTCGTCCCAGCTACTGGGAGACTGAGGCAAGAGAATCACGTGAACCCAGGAGGCGGAAGTTGCAGTGAGCCCAGATCGCGCCACTGCACTCCAGTCTGGGCAACAAGAGCGAGACTGCTGAGCTTGTGGAAGTAGAGAGGAAAATTGTGTTAGGAGAACCTGGGTCGGGGAGGGGAGGGAGGGTGAAGAGAGGTTGGTTAATGGAGCAGAATCACAGCGGGATGGGAGTAGTATGTTAAACTGTTCCATGGCACTCTCGGGTGACTCAAGTTAACTGTAATTTATTGTATATTTTCAAAACACTACAAAAGCAGATCTGGGTTTTTTTGGGGGGTTGTTTGTTTTGTTTGTTTTTTTGAGATGGAGTTTCTCTCTTTTTCCCCAGGCCAGAGAGCCATGGCACAATCTCAGCTCACTGCAATCTCCGCCTTCCGGGTTCAAGCAATTCTCCTGCCTCAGCCTCCCGAGTAACTGGGATTACAAGTGTGTGCCACCACGCCCAACTCATTTTTTGTATTTTTAGTGGAGACGGGGTTTCACCATGTTGGCCAGGATGGTCTTGATCTCTTGACTTTGTGATCCACCCGCCTCGGCCTCCCAAAGTGCTGGGATTACAGGCATGAGCCACTGTGCGCGGCCTTGTTTTTGTTTTTTTGAGACAGAGTCTCGCTCTGTCACCTAGGCTGGAGTGCAACTTCCACCTCCAGGGCTCATGATCCTCCCACCTCAGCCTCCCGAGGGGCTGGGACTATAGGTGTGCACTACCATGTCCCAGTAATTTTATTTGTGGAGACAGGGCCTCACTATGTCGCCCAGGCTGGTCTCAAACTCCTGGGTTCAAGCAATCCTCTTGCCTTGGCCTCCTAAAGTGCTAGGATTACAAGCATGAGCCACCACAGCCACCAAGAGTGGAATTGGAGTGTTTCTTACATAGATGGTGATGGACGTTAGAGTGGTGGGTCTGAGAATTACCCTGATTTGATCCTTATGCATTGTACACATATATCCAAATATGGGACACAGGGTAATATTTGGTACATGTATACAATGCATAATGATCAAAATAAATATGCCTAATGATCAAAATAAAGTAAAAATAATATAATTTTTTTTTTTTTTGAGACGGAGTCTCGCTCTGTCGCCCAGGCTGGAGTGCAGTGGCGCAGTATTGGCTCACTGCAAGCTCCGCCTCCCAGGTTCAAGCGATTCTCCTGCCTCAGCCTCCCGTGTAGCTGGGATTACAGGTGCCCGCCACCACACCCGGCTAATTTTTTTGTATTTTTAGTAGAGACTGGGTTTCACCGTGTTAGCTAGGGTGGTCTCGATTTCCTGACCTTGTGATCCGCCTGTCTCAGCCTCCCAAAGTGCTGGGATTACAGGCGTGAGCCACCGCGCCCGGCCAAAAATAATATAAATTATTATGTAGCAACTAAAAAAAAGAAGAAAAGATTTCTCAAGCCTCCTCCCAGGAACAGCCGATCTTGTTTATCTCGCTGCAGAAGAGGGGCTTTCCCCAGGAACAGGGTCTTGGGTGCTGGCTGAGCTCGTCTGGGCAGGTCTGAACGACACACCTGAACACAATTCCGGTTTCAGCAAAGCCGTCAAGTCCATGGAGACAAAGTAGAACAGTTCCCAACGGAAATCTGAGGGCTTGATCCCAATCCCAATGGGCTTCAACCCAAGCCAGCCTTTTTCCCTCTCGGTGGCTCTTGCCTCTCTTTCTAAGGAGGCATCAACAAGACCCAGGACACCCACCGGTCGCAGACGGGCTCTCCCCGTGCCTCTGTCTGCAGCAACTCAAGACGCAGGGCTTCCTTGGTGTCCCCTGGCTCCCAGCAACGCGGCTCCAAGCAGGAGGCGTCGGGAGGCTTCAGGCCTCCGCTGGCTCCCTCAGGGTCCCTCTGCAGACCTCAGTCCCACTGCATTCCCCGGCCTGGAGGTCTCACAGGTCACACCTCATGCTCTGTCTCCCCCAGACACACAGGTGTCTGCCCGCAGGGCAGGGCATCGATTTCTGGCCAAGTTTAAATTATTTCCGATTCTAGTTCTGGCATTTAGGGAAGAAAGCTGGCTGCATGAAGACCACACTAACCAAGGTTTTCTCTTCCCTACTGCTTTCGTTTTTTTTTTTTTTTTTTCTTTCCTTTGAGACAGAGCCTCGCTCTGTCGCCCAGCCTGGAGTGCAGTGGTGCAATCTCGGCTCACTGCAAGCTCTGCCTCTCGGGTTCACACCATTCTCCTGTCTCAGCCTCCTGAGTAGCTGGGACTACAGGTGCCCGCCACCATGCCCGGCTAATTTTTTGTATTTTTTAGTACAGATGGGGTTTCACTGTGTTAGCCAGGATGGTCTCGATCTCCTGACCTCATGATCCACCCGCCTCAGCCTCCCAAAGTGCTGGGATTACAGGCTTGAGCCACCAACCGCGCCGGGCCCTGCTTTCGTTTTTACACTTTCCTCACCTTTAAAAAAAAACTGCCAGGCTGAGCACGGTGGCTCATGCCTGTAATCCCAGCACTTTGGGAGGCCGGCCAAGGCAGGCAGATCACAAGGTCAGGAGTTCGAGATCACCCTGGCCAATATGGCAAGACCCCTGTCTCTACTAAAAATATAAAAATTAGCTCCCAGCTACTCGGGAGGCAGAGGTAGGAGAATCGCTTGAACCAGGAGGCAGAGGTTGTAGTGAACTGAGATCAAGCCACTGCACTCCAGCCTGGGTGACAGAGTGAGACTCCATCTCAAAAAGAGAAAAAAGAAAACTCCGTCTGACCAAAAACATTCCCATTTGATCAGGGGAGAGAATACCTCAACAGAGCAGACCTCAACTACAAGCCCTGGGCTCGGACACGGGGGCTTTTCCAAACCACAGCAGTCACGCTTCCCGCAAACGCCACGTCTGGTGGAAAACCCCCTTTTTATGTGATCATACAGCATACCTGGAATTTGTTTCCTTTCTTCCTTTCTTTCTTTTCCTCTTTCTCTTTTTTTTCCCCTTTCTTTCTCTTTCTGGTTTTCCTTTCTCTTTCTCTCTTTCTTTTCTTTCTTTTGCGACAGAGTCTTGCTCTGTCACCCAGGCTGGAGTGCAATGGCACTATCTCGGCTCACTGCAACCTCCTCCTCCTGGGTTCAAGCGATCCTCCTGCCTCAGTCTCTCAAGTAGCTGGGATTACAGGCATGTGCCACCATGCCCAGCTAATTTTTTTGTAATTTTAATAAGGATGGGGTTTCGCCATATTGGCCAGGCTGGTCTCGAACTCCTGACCTCAAGTCATCCGCCCACCTCGACCTCCCAAAGTACTGGGATTACAGGTGTGAGCCACCACACCTGACCTTCCCAGCACTTTGGGAGGCCGAGGCGGGTGGATCACCTGAGGTCAGGAGTTCGAGACCAGCCTGGCCAACATAGTGAAACCCCGTCCCTACTAAAAATACAAAACTTAGCCGGACGTGATGGTGCATGCTTGTAATCCCAGCTACTTGGGAGGCTGAGGCAGGAGAATCGTTTGAACCCAGGAGGAAGAGGTTGCAGGGAGCTAAGATTGCACCACTGCACTCTAGCCTGGGTGACAGAGCGAAGACTCCATCTCAAAAAAAATTAAAAATAAATAAATAAATAAAAATAAGCTGCCAAACAAAGTGGGTTAGTTAAAGGGCCAGGGAGATGTTCAACGCACAGAGTGAGGGAAAGGCACTGGGAGGGGATCTGTTCGGCCCCCGTACCTCTGGGCAGGCAGAACACAGACCGTGTCCCCGTATTTGAGCCTCACGGTCCCTAGCCTCAGCTGTTTTATTAATTTTTTTAATCCACAATTTTAAACTACTGTTGCATTTATGAGAACAATGGGAGAGCTTATTGAGGTTGTATTTTTATTAAAATTTATATTAACTTTTGCTATCAGTGCAGTTGTAGATTAATTAATTTCTACTACTCTTCTAAAGCAAAAAAGTATTAGAGCCGATCCCAAATTACCTCAAATGTGAAACAAGTCAAGCCAGAAAAAGAGCAAGCGTGATCTCCACGCACACATTTACACCTGGAAGAAGTTTGTGACTGAAGCACTGGGGTCAGCCAGGTGGCGCCCTGGAAGAAGAAATTTCCCTTCATCTAGGAAGGATTCGGGCAAAGTTCTGCTCGAAGAAAGGTGCTCTTAATTCTGATCAATAAACACATACCGATTTACTCTTTCAGTTTAGTTTTGGGGAATGTCCTTCTAAGAGTTTAAATTGAGGTTTGATTCACGTGATATAAAATTCACTATTTTAAAGAGAGCAGCAGTCAGGCATGGTGGCTCATGCCTGTAATCCCAGCACTTTGGGAGGCCGAGGCGGGCGGATCATTTGAGACCAGGATTTCGAGACCAGCCTGGCCCACACTGTGAAACCCCATATCTACTAAAAATACAAAAATTAGCCAGGTGTCGTGGTGCATGCCTGTAGTCCTAGCTATTCGGGAGGCTGAGGCAGGAGAATCGCTTGAACCCAGGAGGTGGAGGTTGCAGTGAGCTGAGATGGCGCCACTGCACTCCAGCCTGAGAGACAGAGTGAAATTCCTTCTCAAAAACTAAAAAAAATAAAATAAAATATCAAACAGGCCAGGCTCGGGGGCTTCCACTGTCATCCCAGCAAGAGGGATGTGAGGCTGAGGCGGGTGGATCACTTGAGGCTAGGAGTTTGAGACCAGGCTGGGCAACAGAGCAAGACCCCATCTCTACAAAAAATACAGAAGTTAGCCAGGTACTGGGGTGGGTGCCTGTAATCTCAGCTACTTGGGAGGCTGAGGCAGGAGAATCACTTGAGCCCAGAAGGCAGAGGCTGCAGTGAGCCGCCCCTGCCTGGGTGACATAGTGGTGCACGCCTGCAGTCCCAGCTACTTAGGAGGCTGAGGCAGGAGATCACTTGAGCCCAGGAGGTCAAAGTTGAAGCGTGTTGTGATTACATCACTGTGCTCCAGGCTGGGTGACAGAGTAACACCCTGTCTCAAAAAAAGAATAACAAACAGACCTGAAGCAACTCTCGCTGCCTTCATCCCCCTGGTCTGGACATTTCTGGCTGAGAGGGATCACCGCCATTCCGGAGCCTCCTGCGTGGGGCCGCCGGGCTGGGCCATGTTGGCTGCCCATGTGGCTGGCTTGGTTTTCATGCCTGGCCCCCACCAGTCCTCATCTGCACCCAGCAGCCGGCTCTTCCTCTAATGACGACACTGGTGGGTTTGCCTATCGAAACTCCTGCTCTGTGCCCCGGGGAGCTCTCCAGTGTTTGTGTCCAGCAACCGTGTGGACCAAGCATGACGTGGACAGTCAGTGACATGGCCCAACCCCACGTGCTCATGAGAACGGAGTTCTCTTCCCGCGGCTTCTCCCAGATGAATCCCAGCAGAGATACCGTGGCATGAAGAACCCACACGGGCACCAGGGTCTGCTGCTGCAATCACCAAGCAGAGGTTGGGCAGCCACTCCTTTGCACTGTCAGACAGGAAGGAGTGCCACAGGTCTGGGCGGTGCAGAGAGGAGAAATGCAGGCAGCGGAAAGAAAGCCGGCCCAGCTTGGCCTCCAGCCCCGGTCCCTCTGAGCAAAGCAGCGACGGTGTGGGTGTGGAAAGTGCGGCCGTCGGGTCAACAGTGGTCCCCGTGCAGAGGGCACATCTGGCGCCCAGGTGTTCCAGCTCCGCCTGGCAGCCGGCCAGCAGGCGGGATCCCGCTCCCCTTCCTCTGACCTCGCTGTGCTCCGTGTTACCCGAGGAACAATTGGGAGTCATTGCCTGAGTTGGATGAGGCCAAACGGCAAAACAGCTTCTGTCTCAGAGCCCGGGCTTGGCTTTTCACCCCGTACCCTGGCTCGATCCGGCCTTCTGTGCTCTGGCTGGAGAAGGAGGGGCAGGAGGTGCTGGGCTGACGTCTCCTGCCTAATTAGAGCAGCTGGGGTAAGAGGCAACCACGGATGGGGGAAGATTTTCCGGGGAATGTTGTGAAAAGAGGCTTCCTCTCGGCTTTGGGAATACCCCCCAGACTAGGAAACTCCCCTCTAGGGACCTGCAGCCTTGAACGTGGCTGGAGGGGGCCTGGGGCCAGCAATGCAGCCCAAGACAGTTCCCCCACCGTGGCTAACCTGCCTCTTTAACCCTCAACAGAGAGTGAGCACTGCTTCCTACCATTTACACAGACGGTGAGAGTTTAGAAAGGGCTTTACATCCTGACTTTGTCTTTTTTCTCTTTTCAGAGACAACTGTCCAGGAGAGGCTCCACTGCAAGATAACTAATTGCAGAGAACAGACCTGGGTCTGCTGGAGGGTCCGCGGCTCCTCAGAGCGGGAGGTGAGCCGGAGCTCGTGGCCGCCAGAAAGCCCAGGGCAATGATTTGTCTGTCAAAGCTTGAAAGCATAAATGCAGTTATCAAAATAAGCACCGGCTCCTATGCAAGGGACCAAAAATAAATTAGGGTGGGCTTAAAAGAAACAGGCCGGCTGCCAACTGAAACACCGGCGTCTCGGAGAGGAGTCTATAAAGCTGATCCTGTTTATTTGGATGGCGTTCTCAAGGAAAACCTTTTTTGAGTGGAATTCTGGGTGTTTCTTCCTGCAATTTCTTTTTTTGTTGTTCACTTTTCTTTTTTTTTTTTTTTTTTGAGACAAGGTCTGTTGCCCAGGGTGGAGTGCAGTGGCACAGTCTCGGCTCACTACACCCTCCATCTCCCAGGCTCAAGTGATACTCCTGCCTCAGCCTCCCAAGCAGCTGGGATTACAGGTGCCCACCACCACGCCGTTAATTTGTTCGGTATTTTTGTTTATATTACTTTTATTTATTCATTTATTTAATTAATTTATTTATTTTTTTGAGATGGAGCCTCCCTCTGTCACCCAGGCTGGAGTGCAGTGGTGCTATCTCGGCTTACTGCAACCTCCGCCTCCCGGGTCCAAGCGATTCTCCTGCCTCAGCCTCCCAAACAGCTGGGATTACAGGCATATACCACCACACCAGGCTAATTTTTCATATTTTTAGTAGAGACAGGATTTCACCATGCTGGCCAGGCTGGTCTTGAACCCCTGACCTCAAGTGATCTGCCCACCTCGGCCTCCCAAAGTGCTGGGATGACAGGCGTGAGCCACTGCACTCAGCCTGAAATTTCTTAAAATGAAATTAAATCGACAAATGGTTATTGTAGTTGTATGATGAGTAAGGTATTGTTTTGGGTGCCGTAATTTGGGAGCAGGAAAGGAAGAGAGAGAACAAGGACGAAAAGGAGGGTTAGAGGATTTCTGTGTCTAAACCCGGGTGGGGACAGGCAGAAGAGAGAGGAGGGTGAGGTGAACTCAGGGCCAGTAACAGGGCAGCCCAGGAAAGCTAAGAGGCTGCAGGCCGCTGAGGCTGCCTATGTCCCTCTCACAGGTGCTCGGGGAGGACACAGAAATGGGGTAGAGGCCAGAGGCAGAGGGAGGGGCTGAGAATTTTATGAAACTGATGAAAGATAGATGTTTCTGGACTCAGAAAACATAGGTCCCAAGCAGGATGCATGAGGAGAAATCCAAACCAAAACAAGCCTCGGTGGAAAAACCACAGGCCATTGAAGACAGGGAGATGGTTCACAGACCGCCAGGGAGAAGACACTGGTCACCCACAGATGGGTGACAAGAGTGGCAGCAACAAGCAGAGACATGACAGAACGAGGCCTCTGAACGCTGAGAGAAAGCTGAGGCCAGTGTAGGAGTCCACACACCCAGCCGAGCCATTTCAAAAACATTTTGTAATAGAGTCTTGGTCTCGCCGTGCCGCCCAGGCTGGTGTGCTGGTGACACCACGATTCACTGCAGCCTCCAACTCCGGCCTGCCTCAGCCTCCCGAGCAACTGGGACTACAGGCACGAGCCACCATGCCAGCCTCCAGCTAAGCTGTCTAAGGGTGAAATAAGGACGTTCCTTTTTTTTTTTTTTTTTCGTTTTGAGGCGGAGTCACACTCTTGTCATCCAGGCTGGAGTACAGTGGTGCAATCTCAGCTCACTGCAACCTCCACCTCCTGAGTTCAAGCAATGCTCCCGTCTCAGCCTCCCCAATAGCTGGGATTACACGCACACACCACCACCCCTGGTTAATTTTGTGTTTTTAGTAGAGTCGGGGTTTCGCCATGTTGGCCAGGCTGATCTCAAACTCATGACCTCATGATCCACCCACCTCGGCCTCCCAAAGTGCTGGGATTACAGGCATGAGCCACCCTACCCAGCCCAAGACATACATTTTCAAACAAGAACATTTACTTCAACAGGCCTTTGCTGAAAGAACTACTGGGCCAGGTGCAGTGGCTCATGCCTGTAATCTCAGCACTCTGGGAGGCTGAGGTAGGTGCATGGCTTGAGTCCAGGAGTTCAAGACCAGCCTGGGCAACATGGTGAAACCCCATCTCTGTGGAAAAAATATATATATATATATATATTTGTGTGTGTGTGTGTGTGTGTGTGTGTGTGTGTGTGTGTGTGTATATATAGAGAGAGAGAGAGAGACAGCGCTGGGTATGGTCCACCTGTGGTCCCAGCTACTCAGAAGGCTGAGGTGGGAGGATTCCTTGCGCCCAGGAGGTGAAGGCTGCAGTGAGCCAAGATTATACTTCTACACTCTAGCCTGGGCAACAGAGTGACATCGTATCTTAAATAAAATAATTTAAAAACATGAAGAACTACTAAGGAAATAAGGAAATTTCAGAAGAGGGAAGTGAGATGCATGAATGGTGACATCAAAAAAAAAAAAAAAAAAAGTGGCCAGGTGCAGTGGCTCATACCCGTAATCCCAGAACTTTAGGGGGCCAAGAGGGGAGGATCGCTTGAGCTCAGGAGTTTGAAACCAGCCTGCGCAACATGGCAAGCCCCATCTCGAAAAAAGAAAAATTGGCCAGGTGCGGTGGCTCACGCATCTAATCCCAGCACTTTGGGAGGACTAGGTGGGCGGATCATGAGGTCAAGAGATTGAGACCATCCTGGCCAACACAGTGAAACCCTGTCTCTACTAAAAATACAAAAATTAGCTGGGTGTGGTGGAGCACACCTGTAGTCCCAGCTACTCAGGAGGCTGAGGCAGGAGAATCACTTGAACCCGGGAGGCAGAGATTGCAGTGAGCCGAGATCACGCCACTGCACTCCATCCTGGGCCACAGAGCGTGACTCTGTTTCAAAAACAAACAAACACGAATAAAGAAAAATTACCTTGGCAAGGTAGTGCATGCCTGTGGTCCCAGCTACTCAGGAGGCTGAGATGGGAGGATCACTTGAGCCCAGGACAGTGAGCTGGTTGCACCCCTGTATTCCAGCCTGGGCAACAGAGTAAGTCCTGTCTAAAAAAAACAAAAACAAAAACAAAAGTGAAAACAAGATGGAAACAAAATGCCGGTTAACAATAACATGTAACACAGAGGATGGTTGTTACAATTGAAGAAATCTGAGGTCCTTGTTTGGTTCAGGAGGAGGGTAAGATTCTGGTTCATCGTAGATTTTAATTGAAGTATGCCCGTTAAAAAATTAAGAGTAGATGAAACCCCTTCTCTACTAAAAATACAAAAAAAAATTAGCTGGGCGTGGTGGTGGGCGCCTGTAATCCCAGCTACATGGGAGGCTGAGGCAGGAGAATCACTTGAGCCCAGGAGGCAGAGGTTGCAGTGAGCCAAGATCGCGCCACTGCACTCCAGGTGGGCAATAAGACTGAAACTCTATCTCGGAAAAAAAAAAAAAAATTCAGAGTAGGCTGGGCACAGTGGCTTGCCCCTGTAATCCCAGTACTTTAGGAGGCTGAGGTGGGTGGATCATTTGAGGTCAGGAGTTTGAGACCAGCCTGCCCAACATGGTGAAACCCCATCTCTACTAAAAATATAAAAATTAGCCAGGCGTGGTGGTGGGTGCCTATAATCCCAGCTACTTGGAAGGCTGAGGCAGGAGAATCGCTTGAACTCAGGAAGCAGAGGTTGCAATGAGCCGAGATCACGCCACTGCACTCCAGCCTGGGTGACAGAGCAAGTCTCCGTCTCAAAAAAAAAAAAATTGGGGAGTACAGGAGTCCGCCCTTATCCAGAGGGGATACGTTCCAAGACCCCAGTAGACGCCTGAAACCAGACAGTCCCGAACCTACTTGTACTAGATATTTTCCTATGCACACATACACATCTATGATAAAGCTTAATTTATAAATTAGGCACAGGAAGAGATTAACAACAACTAATAATAAAACAGAGCAATTATAACGATAGGCTGTAATACAAGTTATGTGAATGTCATCTTTCTCTCTCTCTCTCCCAAGATACTGTCACATGTTTAGACTGAAACAATAGAAAGCAAAACCTCAAATCAGGGGGCACTGCCGTCCTCCCAAAAGCGTAATTCTACAGCGGTGAGGTACAGCTTCATCTGAAGCGAATTTATTTAAGCTAAAAGAGCAAATTGGTTTAAAAAACACACATCATAGTTGATCATACAGGTGGTCCGGGGACGTGGCCATGGCTGAGCAGGTGGCCTGTGAATGACTGAAGCCTGGAAACATTGTTGCAACAGACATCACAGAACTTGGTTTTAGTTGAAGGACATCAAATTTGTTTAAGTGTTTGGGATTTTTTTTTTCCCTGTACAATCCTCGAAAGCTATCTTCAGGCTGGGCGCGGTGGCTCATGCCTGTCATCCCAGCACTGTGGGAGGCCAACGCGGGTGGATCTCCTGAGGTCAGGAATTCCAGGCCAGCCTGGCCAACACAGTGAAACCCCATATGTACTAAAAATACAAAAATTAGCCGGGCCTCGGCCAGGCATGGTGGCTCACACCTGTAATGCCAGCATTTTGGGAGGCTGGCGGATCACCTAAGGTCAGGTGTTTGAGACCAGCCTGGCCAACATGGCGAAACTCTGCCTCTACTAAAAATGCAAAAATTAGCTGGGCATGGTGGCAGGTAACTGTAATCCCAGCTACTCGGGAGGCTGAGGTAGGAGAATTGCTTGCACCCGGGAGACAGGTTGCAGTGAGCCAAGATCGCACCACTGCACTCCAGCCTGGGCAACAGAGCAAGACTCCATCTTAAAAAAAAAAAAAAAAAAAATTAGCCAGACCTGATGGTGGACACCTGTCATCCCAGCTACTTGGGAGGCTGAGGCAGGAGAAATCACTTGAGCCTGGGAGGTGGAGGTTGCAGTGAGCAGAGATTGCGCCACTGACTCCAGCTTGGGTGACATAGTGAGACTCCCTCTAAAAAAAAAAAAAAAAAAAAATTAGCCAGGTGTGGTGGTGGGCACCTGTAATACCAGCTGCTTGGGAGGCTGAGACAAGAGAATGGCTTGAATCCAGGAGGCAGAGGTTGCAGTGAGCTGAGACCACGCCATTGCACTCCATCCAGCCTAGGCAACAAGAGCGAAACTGTCTCAAAACAAAACAAAAAGAAAAGAAAAGAGAAAGAAAGAAAGTTATCTTCAGACCCTTGTCAACTAATGCTATGAACACTCATAATTATCTTTTAGATTTTCAAGTGACACCAGAATCTGTGGGTGGTATTTAAAATGAAGTCACCGCTTGGAGGTTGTCGATTTTCTTAAACCAAAATGCTCAGCGAGGACTTCTGCTTTGGTGGTGTCTTCCTGGTGTCGCCAATCAAGGTGTTAAATGAACACAGGCAAGAAGGCCTGGAACCCAGGGGGCCCCACCCAGCCCAGCTGAGCCCAGACACTACCAGAAATTCATGGCAACACCACTTCTGAGGCTTGCCAAAATAAATACGGAGCTCCTCACACAGCCCAGGCACGGGGAGAAGGAAAGCCTGCTCCCTGACTACAAGCAGTAGTTTTTATAGAATCGGAGTTAGAGGAGAACTGCCTTGCTCTCCGAAATCCTTAGCCGTGCGTGCACACACACACACTCTCTCACACATACACACACACATGCACACACACACTCACACATACACACACATGCACACATACACACACATACACACATGCACACACACACACGCACATATACACACGCACACACATGCACACATGCACACACATGCACACACATGCACACACTCACACATGCATACACACACGCACACACACTCACACACTCACACATACACACACATGCACACATACACGCACACATACACACACACACACATACACACATGCACACATACACACATGCACAGATACACACGCACACATACACACACTCACACATACACACACGCACACACGCACATATACACACGCACACACATGCACACATACACACACGCACACACACTCACACATACACGTGCGCACACACATACACACATACACACACGCACACACATGCACACGCATACACACACGTGCACACACACATACACACACATACACACACACACTCACACGCACACACACATACACACACACACGCACACACGCATGCACATGCACAGCTCCAGCAAAGTCCAGTGGCTGCCAACAGGGCAGTGCACACGTGCTGTTTTGGGGGCATTTGTCCAGCCGGCCCTGGCCTCGAAGGCTCAGATCTAAAACAAAAACAGAATGGGGTGGCTGGGCAGAGTGGCCTGCATGCCACCCTCCCCTGGGTGTCTGGCCAGCCTTACTTAATTTTTTCTTTTTTCTTTTTCTTTTTTCTTTTTTTTTTTCTTTTTGAGACGGAGCCTCACTCTGTTACCCAGGCTGGAGTGCAATGGCACGATCTGGGCTCACTGCAACCTCCGCCTCCCTGGTTCCAGCGATTCTCCTGCCTCAGCCTCCCGAGTACCTAAGATTACAGGCGCCCACCACCACGCCTGCCTAATTTTGTGTATTTTTAGTACAGATGGGGTTTCACCACGTTGGCCAGGCTGGTCTCGAACTCCTGACCTCAAGTGATCCGTGTGCCTCAGCCTTTCAAAGTTCTGAGATTACAGGCGTGAGCCACCACCGTGCCCAGCCTGGCCAGCCTTATTTATTTCACATTTTGTTTATTATTTGGGAGTTCAGAAGAAATTACTCGACAAGTCTGAATATTAAAGAGAACATTTTCACATTCAGCCAGCCTAAATCACTGTCGAAATTTACCCGCAGCTCCCTTCCCCCCATCACCTATTGTTGGAGTTTATGAGTGTTGCTAAAATCTGAATGTGGCGTGTCTTCCCATGTGTCTGTGCCTTATGATGGTAACTTATATACATTTCCAGATCTCCCTCAGCGCCCGTGGTTCTCAGGAATACTCCTTCCAACCTTAGAGAGAATAAATTGCTGCCCCCTTTAGGTTAAATGTGCTATAAATTGCTGCCCCCTTTAGGTTAAATGTGATTGAACTTCTTTCTGTTACACAACTTCTTCTTCTTCTTTTTTTTTTTTTTTTTTTTTTTTGACGGAGTCTTGCTCTTGTCTCCCAGGCTGGAGTGCAATGGCACAACCTTGGGTCACTGCAACCTCCGCCTCCCAGGTTCAAGCAATTCTCCTGCCTCAGTCTCCCGAGTAGTTGGGATTACAGGCATGTACCACCACACCTGGCTAATTTTTGTATTTTCAGTAGAGACGGAGTTTCACCATGTTGGCCACGCTGGTCTTGAACTCCTGACCTCAGGCGATCCACCCACCTAGGCCTCCTAAAGTGCTGGGATTACAGGCGTGAGCCACTGCACCTGGCCTCTGTTGAACAACCTCTTTTGCACAAATATGTCGAATTTAAATTTTCACATATTAATTAGCCCAATTCAATGACTTCTCAAGTCAGCTTTCAGTCAGTGCAGGCCATTGTACTTTCAATGACTTCTCAAGTCAGCTTTCAGTCAGTGCAGGCCATTGTACTTTGATAATTGCATAGTGTAAACCTTCTTTTTCTACTGGTCCACAGATTCTCACTAGTGAAGTGCTATTCTTTTTCCATCGGGGCTAAAAATAAGAAAACTAGGGACCCTCTGTTTTAACTATATTCTGCATGACAGTACTGTGGCAGTTTGGGGAAGAAAGAAGAGAAAGAATTTGCAGGCTGGGCACAATGGCTCAGGCCTGTCACCCCAGCACTTAGGGAAGTGGAGGCAGGAGGATTGCTTGAGCCCAGGAATTAGATACCAGCCTGGACAACATAACAAGACCCCATCTCTACAAAGGAAAAGCTTTTAAATTATCTGGGCATGGTGACACACACCTGTGGTCACAGATACTTGGGAGGCTGGGGTAGGAGGATTGCTTGAGTCCGGAGCTCAAGACCAGCTGGCGCAACATAGTGAGACTCCATCTCTAAAAAATTAAAAATAGGCCAGACACAAAGGCTCACACCTGTAATCCCAGCACTTTGAGAGGCTGAGGTGGGTGGATCACTTGAGCTCAGGACTTTGAGACCAGCCTGGCCAACATGGTGAAACCCCATCTCTACCAAAAATACAAAAATTACTGGGGCATGGTGGTGGGTACCTGTAATCCCAGCTACTCGGGAGGCTGAGGTGGGAGAATCACTCGAACCCGGGAGGAGGAGGTTGCAGTGAGGCCGCTCCACTGCACTCCAGCCTGGGTGACAGAGCGAGACTGTATCTCAAAAACTAATAATAATAATAAATAATAAATAATAAAAAAATTAGCACCTGAGCGTGGTTCTGTGCTGTGGACGGCAGGTGCCTTTGGATGATGACCACGGAGGTGGCCATGGTGGCAGCACAGCACAGCTGCTGAAAGAGTCTGCATAGAGGCCCCTGTCCATGCCACGTGGCCACCTCCAGGGGACCAAACTGCCAGGAATACCAAGAAGCCAGCACAGAGGCCTCATGACCTCCGCTCCCTGGGATCTCCGGCTCTCACTTTCACAGCAGCAGAGATGCACCCGTGCGATGTGGCAGGGCCGTTTCTGAAACTGGAAAATTCCCCTGGTTCCCCCTTGCAGGCGTGTGATGAGGCGTGTCTCGCTTCCTCAGTGCCCCGCTCTCAACCTCCAGGGGAGCATACAGACAGGCAGGCTGTGGGGCTCCTACCCCATGGCAGTGTCTAGGGCTGAATGTTTCCAGCTCCTGAGGCCCCAGTGTGTGTGTGTTCCAGGTGCCCTGTAGGCGGCTTGTGTTAGCCAGCTCAATTCGACCCTCTGCCTTGCCGCAAGGACAGAGAGCTTTCTGCATCCCAGGTTCTTGCCTTGGTGTACCAGAAGGATCACACTTGGGCTGCAAGAATGAGTGCAAAGTTTTATTGAGTGGAGGTGGTTTCATTCAGCCAGAAGGGAGACGGTCTTTCCCTGGAGTTGGGCCTCTCGGGGGGCCCACCTCTCCTCTGACTGCCCCGGTCGATGGGTCGATGGTCGGCCAGCGTGCCAGAATCTGTTGGGGAGTTCTCCTGCCGGCATGCTCCTCTCAACCTCCAGCCGCTTGCATCTTCTTCCTCCGACGTGCTCCTCTCCACCTCTGGTCACCTGTGTGTCTGCCCTAGGGTTTCGGGTTTTCAGAGGCCCAGGATGGGGGCGTGGCGGGCCAGGGTGGTCTTGGGAAATGGGAAATGCAACATTGGGGCAGGAAATGCCTGTCCTCACCTAGGTCCATGGGGGTGGAGCCCTAGCCAGGGACCAGCATTTCTCTACCCAGCACTTCCCTTCCACCTTCCATATCATTGAAAGGGACCACACTCTTCCCTTCCCAGTACTCCAGTATCATTTCTATTGCAGAAGTGGCAAATGTGGTCGTGGCCTGCGTGGCTGGGCTGCAGCGCTCCTAGCTGCAAATCTTCACAACTTTGCAAGGAAGCACTGCTGGTTTTGGGGGGGTTTTCTGTTGTTGTTTCTTCTTTTTTTTTTTTTTTTTGAGATGGAGTCTCACTCTGTCGCCCAGGCTGGAGTGCAGTGGCAAGATCTTGGCTCACTACAAGCTCTGCCTCCTGGGTTCATGCCATTCTCCTGCCTCTGCCTCCCGAGCAGCTAGGACTACAGGTACCCGCCACCACGCCTGGCTTTTTTTTTTTTTTTTTTTTTTTTTTTTGTATTTTTAATAGAGACAGGGCTTCATAGTGTTAGCCAGGATGGTCTCCATCTCCTGACTTCGTGATCCGCCCGCCTCAGCCTCCCAAAGTGCTGGGATTACAGGCGTGAGCCACCGCGCCTGGCCTGTTGTTGTTTTTTTGAGATGGAGCCTCACTCTGTCACCCAGGCTGGCGTACAGTGGTGCGATCTCAGCTCACTGCAACCCCCACCTCCCGGGTTCAAGCAATTCTCCTGCCTCAGCCACCTGAGTAACTGGGATTACAGGCACCCACCACCATGCCTGGCTAATTTTTGTATTTTTAGTAGAGACAGGGTTTCCCCATGTTGCCCAGGCTGGTCTCAAACTCTTGACCTCAGGTGATCCGTATGCCTTGGCCTCCCAAAGTTCTGGGATTACAGACGTGAGCCACTACGCCCCACCTACTCCTGGTTTTTTGTTGGCTGAGGTTAAAAATCAATCTTAAGAAGCAACAAAACCAAACCACTCTGAAGAGCGCGGTTCTCATGCACGCACGTTCTCGGGGCTCCCTAAGTTTGAGCGAAGCCTCTCTGGGATGGGAGATTGGCAGCCTGGAGCCCTGGGGGACGGGCCCATTCAGCATCTTTACCTTAATTGCTTCCATGCGCCATATGTATCCGAGGACCGCGTAAACAACAGCCCAAAACAACAGGAGGCAGAACTGCACTTCTCACAGGGGCTTCTGTGGAACTTGGGAAAACTGCCAGCAAAATTCAACAGCCAAGCGCTGCGCCTTCCCCAGGCTTCAGGCCAACTGGAGGCCGGGGAGCGTGTAGGCAAGTGCCCCTGAAGAACTCCTCGCCTCTTAGGGGGCCCCGAGTCGGGGCCACCACCCAGCACTGTTGGGACAGGCAGAGACCCATCTCCAGTAGCGAAACAACGTGCAGTCATTAGAATTCGGTGGGGCCTGGGGCGGCTTCTGAGAATTTAGAGGCAAACAGTTTTGACAGGTGAGGAAGTTAGAAGAAAATAAGCCCCTTGACCCAAACTTCACTTTAAAAAAAAATGTGTATTTTATTTTTATGGATTGATTGATTGATTGAGATGGAGTCTCGCTCTGTTGCCGAGGCTGGAGTGCAGTGGTGTGATCTCAGCTCACTGCAACTTCCACCTCTGGGTGCCAGCAATAGTCCTGCCTCAGCCTCCCGAGTAACTGGGATCACAGGTTCACGCCACCACGCCCGGCTAATTTTTGTATTTTTAGTAGAGATGGAGTTTCACCATGTTGGCCAGGCTGGTCTGGAACTCCTGACCTCAGGTGATCCGGCCCCCTTGGCCTCCCTAAGTGCTGGGATTACAGGCGTCAGCCATCCTCCTGGCCCAATTTTTGTGTATTTTAAAAATAAAGTTACAGACAGGGTTTCACCATGCCCCAGCCGGTCTTGAACTCCTGACCTCAAGTAGTCCTCCAGCTTCTGCCTCCCAAAGTACTGTGATTACAGACATGAGCCACCACACCCAGCTCCTAACTTTACTTTAAAAATATGACTTTTTGCTGGGCACAGTGGCTCATGCCTGTAATCCCAGCACTTTGGGAGGCTGAGGTGGGCGGATCACGAGGTCAGGAGATCCAGACCATCCTGGCTAACATGGTGAAACCCCGTCTCTACTAAAAATACAAAAAATTAGCCGGCCATGGTGGCAGGCACCTGTAGTCCCAGCTACTCAGGAGGCTGAGGCAGGAGAATGGCGTGAACCCCGGAGGCAGAGCTTGCAGTGAGCTGAGATCGCGCCACTGCACTCCAGCCTGAGCGACAGAGCGAGACTCCGTCTCAAAAAAAAAAAAAAAAAGATACGACGTTTCTGACTGGGCACAGTGGCTCACGCCTGTAATCCCAGCATTTTGGGAGGCTGAGGCGGGTGAATCATGAAGTCAGGAGTTCGCAACCAGCATGGCCAACATGGTGAAACCCTGTCTCTACTAAAAATACAAAAATTAGCCAGGAGTGCTGATGCATGCCTGTAGTCCCAGCTATTCAGGAGGCTGAGGCAGGAGAATCACCTGAACCCAGGAAGTGGAGGCTGCAGTGAGCCGAGGTCGTGCCACGGGACTCCAGCCTGGGCGACAGAGTGAGACTCCATCTCCAAAAGGTAGGTAGGTAGGTAAGTAGGTAGGTAGATAGATAGATAGATAGATAGATAGATAGATAGATAGATAGATAGNGGTAGGTAGATAGATAGATAGATAGATAGATAGATAGATAGATAGATAGATAGATAGATAAAATAAAAATACAAAAATTTAGCTGGGCATAGTGGCGGGCACCTGTAATCCCAGCTACTTGGAAAGCGGAGGCAGGAGAATAGCTGGAACCCGGGAGCCAGAGGTTGCAGTGAGCCGAGATCGCACTATTGCACTCCAGCCTGGGTGACGGAGTGAGACTCTGTCTCAAAAAAAAAAAAACAAATATGACTTCTCTTCATAAACAATAAACATGTTACGTGAGTCTGTTGAACTACCGAGTCTGGGCTTCAGCCTCCGTGGCAGATGTCTTGTGTATCACATCTAAGAAGCTGCTGTTACCCCATAAATATTTATGGGCAACCATAATCCTCTCACATTACAAGGATTTCTGTACTCATTTTACAACTCCGGTCGATGTTCTGTGCTGGGTTAGAAGTCATTTCACCAAAGTGTGTTTCTAACACTCCGGAAAACCCTCTCCTCCCTCTCGTCTCAGAATGAAGAACAGAGCGACAACCAACGCGGGTCAGTAATAACGTTTAAACCTCTCCAACACCGGGCAGCCGGGCCAGATGGTGCCAGTGACGCTGCTAACATGGCCACATTGGTCTGGTGCCCGATTCAAAGGTATCTGGTGGGCCTTCCTTTGTTGGTGAGATTTTCACAAGAAAGCATGGGATTTCTAGCTCCAGCCAACTTGGCCCCAAATCTAAGACTGTAGGAAAAAAATCCGCTGTTTATACAGTCTCACTCTATCTTTAAAAAGTTTATGTATGCACTTAAAATTTAGCCCTTTTTAATTTCAATTTTTATTTTTTATTAATTTTTTTTGAGACAGAGTCTCGCTCTGTTGCCCAGGCTGGAATGCAGTGGCTGGATCTCAGCTCACTGCTAGCTCCACTTCCCGGGTTACGCCATTCTCCTGCCTCAGCCTCCTGAGTAGCTGGGACTACAGGCGCCTGCCACCTCGCCCGGCTAGTTTTTTGTATTTTTTAGTAGAGACGGGGTTTCACCGTGTTAGCCAGGATGGTCTCGATCTCCTGACCTCGTGATCCGCCTGTCTCAGCTTCCCAAAGTGCTGGGATTACAGGCTTGAGCCACCACGCCCAGCTGCCCTTTTTTATTTTACTATTATTATTATTATTTATTATTTTTGAGACAGAGTTTTGCTCTGTTTCCTAGGCTGGAGTTCAGTGGTGCGATCTCGGCTCACTGCAGCCTCCACCTCCTGGGTTCAAGTGATTCTCCTGCCTCAGTCTCCCAAGTAGCTGGGATTACAGGCATGTGCCACCACGGCTGGCTATTTTTTGTATTTTTAGTAGAGATGGGATTTCACCATGTTGGCCAGGCTGGTCTCTAACTCCTGACCCCAAGTGATCTGCCCGCCTCGGCCTCCCAAAGTGCTGGGATGACAGGTGTGAGCCACCGCGCCCACCTTAGCCATTTCTTTAAAACAATCACTGTGCATTTTCTTCTCTGCAAGCTGTGAGGTTTATTTTTCATCCATTTTTCATCTATTGATGTGAGAATTGCTAATTTAGTGGTTCATTTAATGACTATCGCTTGGCTAGGGGAATAGGATAAAGTTTCTGATCCCACAGAACTTACATTTTAGGGGAGAGAGGCAGAAAATAAAAATAGTCACTTAAATAGGAAGAAAAATACCAAACAGCAAAAAGTACAAAGAAAATTAAAATAGGGTGTCCAGGTTCAAAAAGAGAGTGGCTCTGAGGTGTCGGGTGGCAGGTGCAGCCCCCGTTGGGGAGATGACCTTTAACCTGGCATCCTCCCTGCCGCAGGGAGCGAGGCAGGCCGGAAAGCTCTCAGGTCTAGAAGCACTGATGTGAGGCTGGGTGCAGTGGCTCACGCCTGTGACCCAGCACTTTGGGAGGCCGAGGTGGGAGGATCGCTTGAACCCAGGAGTCCCAGACCAGCCTGGGCAACACAGCAAGACTCAGTCTCTACCAAAAAAAGAAAAAGAATTAGCCAGGCATGGTGGCAAGCACCTGTAGTCCCAGCTACTAGGGAGGCTGAGGCGGGAGGATCTTCTGGGCCCAAGAAGTTGAGGCTGCAATGAACTGTGATTGCACCATTTCACTGTACTCCAGCCTGGGCAACAAAGTGAGACCCTGTCTCAAAAAAGCAAAAAACCAAAATCACTGACGTGAACACAGTTTGTGAACTGTAAAGGATTCCACAGGCTCCTGCATTCTCCCGACCTGCCCCTCTTCATCCGTTCTCCAGCCAGGCCTCCCAAAGTGCTGGGATTCCAGGTGAATCCTGGAAATGCTGACCACAGTCCAATCCCCCCTACGTGTGTGTGTGTGTGTGTGTGTGTGTGTGTGTGTGTGTGTGTGAGAGAGAGAGAGAGAGAGAGACAGAGTCTGCTCTGTTGCAGAGGCTGGAGTGTAATGGCACAATCACAGATCACTGTAGCCTCAACCTCCTGGGCTCAAGTAAGCCTTCCGCCTCAGCCTCCTGAGGAGCTGGGACCACAGGCGTTCACCACCATGCCCAGCTAATTTTTTTTAAATTTTTTGTGGGGATGAGGTCTCACTACATTGGCTTCGAACTCCTGGGCTCCAGCAGTCCTCCTGACTCAGCCTCCCAAAGTGCTAGGATTACAGGCATGAGCCATTGTGCTTGGCCCCAAATCCCTTTACAGCAGGTGGGAAAGTAGTAACCAGACACCAGGCTGGACCCTGGATCTGGCAGTAAAATCAAGGAAGCTGCTGCGCGCTCCAGGGAAAGTGATGTTTCTCCAGTTGAGAGGATGATCTGGAGAGTCTGTGCATCGGAAACTGCGGTTTTAGGGGTCAGACAGCCTGAGGTGGAATTCCGGCTCCACTCTTCCCGGGCCGGACACCTTGGGCAAGGTCCCTCGTGGCTTTGAGCTTCATGTCTGTGACCATCACCCATACTGACCTGCGGGGTCACTGTGAAGACTGGACAAAGTGCGGCGTGAAGGGCACAGGGGCAGGCTGTGAGGAGTGTTTCATAAACAGTAGGAACTGTTTTTTTGTTTGTTTTTGTTTTGAGACAGAGTCTAGGTCTGTCACTCAGGCTGGAGTGCAATGGCACCATCTCAGCTCACTGCAACCTCCACCTCCTGGGTTCAAACGATTTTCCTGCCGCAGCCTTCCGAGTAGCTGGGATTACAGGCTCCTGCCACCACGCCCGGCTAATTTTTGTACTTTTAGTAGAGACGGGGTTTCGCCATGTTGGTCAGGCTGGTCTCAAACTCCTGACCTCAGGTGATCTGCCCACCTCAGCCTCCCACAGTGCTGGGATTACAAGCGTGAGCCACCGCACCTGACCGGTAGGAACTACTGGTTTTTGTTGTTGTTGTTGTTGTTTTGAGACGGAGTCTCGCTCTGTCACCCAGGCTGGAGTGCTGTGGTGAGATCTCAGCTCACTGCAAGCTCCCCCTCCTGGGTTGACGTCATTCTCCTGCCTCAGCCTCCCAAGTAGCTGGGACTACAGGTGCCCACCACCACACCCAGCCTTTTTTTTTTTTTTTTTTGTATTTTTAGTAGAGACGGGGTTTCTCCGTGTCAGCCAGGATGGTCTCGATCTCCTGACCTCGTGATCCGCCTGCCTCAGCCTCCCAAAGTGCTGGGATTACAGGCATGAGCCACCGTGCCCGGCCAAATACTGTTTTTATCAGCTAAGAGCCAATATTTAAATCAACAGCTCCCCAAGCAGAAAGATTTCTTCCCCAACATTTATCCAACATAAAGACCACTGATCTCGGCTGAATACCTACCTCCAGGAATGAGTAAACTCCACAACCCCCATACCCTAGCACTGCCCCTCGGGGCACATCGGAGAACTTGGGAGCCCAGGTAATCCGGGGTATTGCTGTCCTCTGCAGAAAGCTGCACCTGTTTGTCCCCGGGACACCTGCCGTGTTCGAGGACATGCTCCCAGGATTCCGCTAGGTTCAATCACCTTCTCTGCATTTCCAAATTACAGATGAAGGAAACTGACTAGAAAGAAGATTTCTAAATGGCCCCTCCACAGCCAATCCAGTTCCTGAAAGAAATGTCTAAGTTATGGGGTCCAAACCAGAACAACGTGATTTTTTAAATGTAAAGCTCTGAGCAGCACAGGTTTCCTGAGCCTTGTGGGAGCAGGAGCACTTGGAGCCGGAGGGACACCTGTGAGGCAGAGAGCGCCTGGGAGGCTGAGGGCTTCCACGCCGCGCCAGGCACCACTCTGCCAGCAGAGGCCAACGGTGAGCAAACAGTGCCACCCCCTGGTACCCGACTCAGAGACACTCATGCACGGGCTCTGCAAAGCCAGGGTGTCCTGAGAGAGGCAGGGTGAATGAACGTCCTGGGGCAGCCGAGATTCCCACACAGTGTCCCACAGCGGGGTTCGTCTGGGGAGACAGCTGGCCTGGTGTCAAGCCCACTCGCTCTCAGCTAGTACAGAATCGATGGCTCTGGCACAGCCCTGTCCCGAGGCTGCACGCAGGAACCGCCTGGACCCTTCACAATCACCTGCCCAGGCTGCCACGTGTATCTCAATCTCTCTTCTTCAGACCAGGAAACCGGGGCAGACCGGCCCACACTGCTGGGGAGCGGCAGAGTCGCGAGACAAGGCCAGCACGTCTGAGCAGCGCCCGCTCCCTGACATCAGGGCGACAGAGCTGTAGGACGGACACCCAGGTGGGAAGAGCCACTGCCTGAGAAAAGCCAGGTGTGGCTGCGTGGGGCCCCTCGGGTGTATGGGGACGGCTGGACTGAGGCGCCCAGTGTGGAGGGTGACTCACTGTTCACTCATTCACCCACCTGCCGACCCCACCATGGCCTCAATCCAGGCCTTGCTCTAGGCACGGGAGCTATGGTGGCCTTGATTTTTTGTTTGTTTGTTTGTTTGTTTTTTGAGATGGAGTCTCACTGCATTGCCCAGGTTGGAGTTCAACGGCACAATCTCAGGTGACTGCAACCTCCGCCTCCCAGGTTCAAGTGATTCTCCTGCAGCAGCCTCCCGAGTAGCTGGGACTACAGGCACCTGCCGCTACACCTGGCTAATTTTTCCATTTTCTTTTCTTTTCTTTTTTTAGTACAGACAGGGTTGGTTTCCTTCCTTCCTTCCTTCCTTCCTTCCTTCCTTCCTTCCTTCCTTCCTTCCTTCCTTCCTCCCTTCCTCCCTCCCTCCCTCCCTTCCTTCCTTGCTTTTTTTGATACAATGCTGCAATCTTGGCTCATTGCAACCTCCACCTCCCAGGTTCAAGCAATTCTCCTACCTCAGCCTCCCATGTAGCTAAAATTATAGGCACCAGCCACCATGCCCAGCTATTTTTGTATTTTTTTTAGTAGAGACGGGGTTTCACCATGTTGGTCAGGCTCTTCTCGAACTCCTGAGCTCAAGTGATCCTCCTGCCTTGGCCTCCCAAAGTGCCGGAATTACAGGCTTAAGCCACCGCACTTGGCCCATTTTTATTTTTTGCTTTTTGATTTTTTTGAGGGGTGGACAGGGTCTTGCTGTGTTGCCCAGGCTGGAGGGCAGTGGTACAATTGTATTAATAGCTCACTGCAGCCTTGACCTCCAGAGTTCAAGCAAACCTCCCACCTCAGCCTCCTGAGTAGCTGGGACCCGTAGGCATGAGCCACCACGCCCAGCTAATTTTAAATATTTTATAGGCATGGGGGTCTCTCTCTCTCTCTGTTGGTCAGGATGGTCTCGAACTCCTGGCCTCAAGTAATCCTCCCGCCTTGGCCTCCTATAATGCTGGGGTTTCAGGCTTGGGCCTGCCTGCCCGTGGCCTCGGTTCCATTTGTTCTGGTGCCGCCCCACTCTGCAGGTGACTGAGGTCCCTGCTGATGCTCCCCGTGTCCCCGGGTTGCCTGTCGATTGCCCCACTAGGAAACGACTCCCCACCTTCAACGCCTTTCGTTACACAACCTGAACGCGGCTCTGTTTTCCTGTTAGACTCTGACTAACATGAAGCCACAGGAAGTTTTAAACAGGCAAATGACATCATCGTGTTTCTGGTTTTGAAGGAAATCATTCTGGCCGTTGTGTTAAAGGATGTTATAGGGTAAGCAGGAAGTCCAGCTGGGAAGCATCACAGCTGTCCTAGGGAGGAGGACGCGACCTGGACCAGGGCGGCTGCGGTGAGAAGGACAGGGAGCAGCAGCAGGCAGGTTGGCTGGAGAGAGAGGATACGGCCTGGACCAGGGTGGCTGTGGTGGGAGGGATGGGGAACAGCAGGCAGGTTGGCTGGGGAGAGAGGACATGGCCTGGACCAGGGCGGCTGCAGTGACTAGGATGGGGTACAGCAGCAGGTTGGGGAGGTGCCTGGGGGTCATCAATAGCAGGGAGCCCCAACCTTTTTGGCACCAGGGACCAGCTTCGTGGAAGACAGTTTTTCCATGGACAGTGGGGGTGGGGGGTGGTTTCGGGAGGATTCAAGCGCATTCGATTTATGGTGCACTTTACTTCTACTATTATTATATTGTGATATAGAACGAAATAATTCTACAACTCGCCATCATGTAGAATCAGTGGAGCCCTGAGCTTGTTTTCCTGCAACTAGATGAACCCACCTGGGGGTGATGGGAGACAAAGACAGATCATCAGGCATTAGATTCTCATAAGGAGGGTGAAACCTAATCCCTCGACTGCACAGTTCACAGTGGGGTTCACGCTCCTGTGAGAGTCAAATGCTGCTGCTGATCTGACAAGGTGGAGCTCAGGCGGTAACGTCAGCGATGGGAGCGGCTGTTAATACAGATGAAGGGGTTGCCTGTGGCGGCTCACACCTGTAATCCTAGTACTTTGGAAGGCTGAGATGGGTGGATCACCTGAGGTCAGGAGTTCAAGACCAGCCTGGGCAACATGGTGAAACCCCATCTCTACTAAAAATACAAAAAGTAGCCAGGTATGGCGGCAGGTGCCTGTAATCCCAGCTCCTGGGTGTTGGCCGGAGGGGCTGCAGGGGGCAGCTCTGAGCTCTGTTCCGGACACTCTTTGTCCAAGTTCCAGGGAGCAGTCAGGTGCTCACAGTAGCTGCTACCCAAGGGTAAAGGAAGGCAGGAGGCTGTGTCCCAATTTTGTCTGAGACTAAAGTTGATCCCTCCTTGAAATACACTTCTGAATTTTTTTTTTTTTTTTTTTTTTTTTTTGAGATGGAGTCTCGCTCTGTTGCCCAGGTTGGAGTGAGTGGCGCCATCTCGGCTCACTGCAAGCTCTGCCTCCCGGGTTCCCGCCATTCTCCTGCCTCAGTCTCCCAAGTAGCTGGGACTACAGGTGCCCGCCACCACGCCCGGCTAATTTTTTGTATTTTTAGTGGAGACGGGGTTTCACCACGTTAGCCAGGATGGTCTCGATCTCCTGACCTCGTGATCCACCTGTCTCGGCCTCCCACGGTGCTGGGATTGCAGACGTGAGCCACCGCGCCCGGCCTCACTTCTGAATTTTATGGGGAGGATCCGTCCTTTTCAAAAAGCTCAACCCCTAAGTTGACACGGGAACGTTCCAGAAGGCAGAGATGGTTATTCCCTGTGTGCCAGGGAATCTCAAGTTTGCTCAGGAAGCAGAGCCTCCAGAGGTGGTGAAGGTTTTGTTCAACATTTAGAACTATCCCTCCATTTGACTCCCACCTACATTTGACTCCCGCCTCGGTTTGACTCCCTCATCAATAAACTGCACCAGGGTAATTTGCATATAGTTCTCTGCACCTAAAAATTCACTCTAAAAAATACAATATTTCAAGAACCCCCATTTTCGCTAGACAGAAATACATTTCATCAGTCTACTCAGTAAGTCCAACGTGCAGGACCACGGCAAAGCTCAGCTGGTGCTAGATAGCTGAGCGACTGGGCGCCCTCCCTGGCAGCAGGTAGCAGTCCTGGGAACCCAGGGTCTGAGGAAGCTGTAGAGAGAAAATCCTTACATCGAGAACATCCCATTGTTAACTTAGACTCCTTCCCCTGAGACCACTTTCTTCTTATCATTATTCTGTTTTTGGAGACAGCGTCTCGCTTGTCGTCCAGGCTGCAGTGCAGTGGTGTAAGCTCAGCTCACTGCAGCCTCAACCTCCCCATGCTCAAGCAATCCTCCAGCCTCAGCCCCCTGGAGAACTGGGACCACAGGGATGTGCCATCATGCCCAACTAATATTTTTTTATTTTTTGTGTATTTGACAGAGTCTCTCCATGTTGCCCAGGCTGGTCTTGAACTCCTGGCTTCAAGCGATCCTCTCGCCTTGGCCTCCCAAAGTGCCGAGATTACAGGTATGAGCCACTGCGCCTGGCTGAGACAGTTTTCTTACTTTGTTACAGGATCCCCTGGGTCCCCAAACCTCAGCGTTAAAGAGCTGGTCATAGTGGACAGCCCGTGTAGCCAGGTACGTCATGGCCAATGGAGGAGGTGAGGTCGCAGACTAAGGAGGCCTTGGCCAGCTTCTTCTTCTTTCTTCTTTCTTCTTCTTCCTTCTTTCTCCTTCTCCTCCTCCTCCTTCTCCTCCTTCTCCTCCTCCTCCTCCTCCTTCTCCTCCTTCTCCTCCTCCTTCCCCTCCTCCTCCTCCTCCTCCTCCTTCCCCTCATCCTCCTCCTCCTCCTCCTTCCCCTCCTCCTCCTCCTCCTCCTTCCCCTCATCCTCCTCCTCCTCCTCCTTCTCCTCCTTCTCCTCCTCCTCCTTCTCCTCCTCCTCCTCCTTCTCCTTCTTCTTTATCATCATTATTATTACCATTATTATTATTATTTGTAGAGATAGAGTCTTCCTATGTTGCCCAGGCTGGTCTCAAACTCCTGGGCTTAAACAATTCTCTCACCTTGGCAGGAGGAGGGTTAGGTTTGGGGTTAGGGTTAGGTTTATGGGAAGCAATGCCATCATTTTAGTCTAGAAAGTCATGACAGATAAATCACCTTAATTTACAGAATGTAGTGAGATGCCGGCTTCTTTCTTTTTGGTCAAAGAGAAGTAGGCTAGAGTTTTTGCCAGAGAAAAAAGGTGCCTCTGGCACTCCCAGAGGCCTGGGCAGGCCGGGAGCAGTGCTTGTGCCTGTAACCCCAGCACTTTGTGAGGCCAATGCAGAAGGATCCCTTGAGCCAGGAGTTCAAGACCAGCCTGGGAAACAGAGAGAGACCCCCCCACCCCTGCCTGCTCTACAAAATATTTAAAAATTAGTTGGGCATGGTAGCTCACGCCTGTGGTTCCAGGTACTCAGGAGGCTGAGGTGGGAGGATTACCTGAACTCCAGAGATCGAGGATGCAGTGAGCTATTAATACAATTGTACTGCACTCTAGCCTGGGCAAGAGCAAGACCCTGTCTAGAAAAACAAAAACAGATAGAATCAAAGACTCAATAATTCAAATTCAAAACTTCTCAAAAGAGAAGATAGAGGCCAGGTGCAGTGGCTCACATCTGTAATCCCAGCACTTTGGGAGGCTGAGGCGGGTGGATCATGAGATCAGGAGTTCAAGACCAGCCTGGCCAAGATGGTGAAACCCTGTCTCTACTAAAAATACAAAAATTGGCCGGGCACAGTGGCTCAAGCCTGTAATCCCAGCACTTTGGGAGGCTGAGACGGGCGGATCACGAGGTCAGGAGATCGAGACCATCCTGGCTAACACGGTGAAACCCCGTCTCTACTAAAAAAAATACAAAAAAGTAGCTGGGCGAGGTGACGGGCACCTGTAGTCCCAGCTACTCAGGAGACTGAGGCAGGAGAATGGCGTAAACCCCGGAGGCAGATCTTGCAGTGAGCTGAGATCTGGCCACTGCACTCCAGCCTGGGTGACAGAGCGAGACTCCGTCTCAACAACAAAAAAAAAAAACAAAAAAAAAACAAAAATTAGCTGGGTGTGGTGGCATGTGCCTGTAATCCCAGCTACTCAGGAGGCTGAAGCAGAGAATTACTTGAACCCAGGAGGCGGAGGTTGCAGTGAGCCAAGATCGTGCTACTGCACTCCAGCCTGGGTGACAGAGCGAAACTCCGTCTAAAAAAAAGAGAAGATAGAGACAGACTTCTTTTTTTGGTGAGGGTGGGGGACAGAGTCTCGCTCTGTCGCCCAGTCTGGAGTCCAATGGCGAGATCTCGGCTCACTGCAACCTCTGTCTCCCAGGTTCAGGCGATTCTCCTGCCTCAGTTTCCCACATAGCTGGAATTATAGGTGCCCACCACCATGCCTGGCTAATTTCTTTGTGTTTTTAGTAGAGACAGGATTTTACCATGTTGGCCGGGCTGGTCTCGAACTTCTGACCTCGTGATCCACCCACCTCGGCCTCCCAGAATGCTGGGATCCCAGGCGTGAGCCCCCGCGCTGGCCGTGACCTACATTTCTACACAGTTGTCATTTCAGGAATGTCGTAGACATGAAACCACATGGGCCGCAGCCTCTGAGACTGACTTCTTTCCATCCAGCACAATTCTCTGGAGATAAACCCACGTTGTGTGTGTCAACATCCCTTCATCTTTCTTGCTGAACAGATTCCACCTGATGAGATTTTAAAAGAAGAGAACAGTTTTAAAGACCACGTGCCACTTTTCAGATGAAGGGGGATTTGCCCTGCTGGGGTCTGCGGCACTCAAACAAGAACATGTTCTCGCATATCTCCAGAGTCTTAAAAATGCTTAAAAATCCTACTTGTGTGTCTGTTTTTTGGGGAACTAACTTAATCCCCCAGCCTTTTTTTTTTTTTTTTTGGAGATGGAGTCTCACTCTGTTACCCAGGTTGGAGTGCAGTGGTGTGATCTTGGCTCACTGCAAGCTCTGCCTCTCGGGTTCAAGTGATTCTCTAGTCTCAGCCTCCCAAGTAGCTAAGATTATAGGCGCCCGCCACCACACCCGGCTAATTTTTGTATTTTTAGTAGAGATGGGGTTTCACCATGTTGGCCAGGCTGGTTTCCAACTCCCGACCTCAGGTGATCCTCCCACCTCAGCCTCCCAAAGTGCTGGGATTACAGGCATGAGCCACCATGCCTGGCCAGGAACTAACTTAATCCTGATCATGCAAAATTTCAGCTCAACTTATCACCTCTTACTTCACTGCAATTAAATAATCTCCACCACATATATTAAATGTTATAGAAGTCATTTATTGTTCCTCTTTAAAGTTATTTATGCACAGAATATAACCTACATCTTATTTCTATTTTATTTTCCCTGTGGTTAACACGCCGTCCATTCGTCTCTTCCGTTGGCTTGCTTTTTAATTGTGCCACTGCTCTAATATATGGTCTTTATTGTATTAGTTTATGCCTTATATTAAATTACGTTCATATAAGATTTGCAAGAAAAATAGCTTTTCGGCTTACTCAGGAATTTGGGAGACTTAACTTTGGTCGGCTGATTCTCAAGAAAGAAATTACAGTGTGAAAGGCAAAGTACCAGGGAAGGGATGGGGGCTTCTGAGGATGCAAACCAGATGGGAAGGCGCCCTCAGCCTCGTGCCCTCTCTCAAGGTGAAAGGCACCTGAAGACGTTTTCGCTCAACACTTTCCTTTCTGTTTTGTTTTTCCAGACAGCTCTCACTCTGTCACCCAGGCTGGAGCTCAACGGTTCAATCATAGCTCACTGCAGCTTTGACCACCTGAGTTCATGTGATCCTCCCGCCTCAGCCTCCCTAGTAGGTGGGACTACAGGCGCCCACCACCATGCCTGGCTAATTTTTGCGTTTTCAGTAGAGACAGGGTTTTGCCATGTTGCCCAGGCTGGTCACGAACTCCTGACCTCAGGTGATCCACCCGCCTTGGCCTCCCAAACTGCTGGGATTACAGGTGTGAGCCACCATGCCTGGCCTCATTCGTTAAACACTTTCCATAGCAAGGCAGGCGGCTTGGGTAGGGCAATTGGCTGCAGGGCTCCTGTGGGGAGCAGGTGCCAGTTTGAGACTGGCACTCCTGGGGGCCTCTGACTCTCCCCAGCAGCTCTCCACTCGGTTTCCCTGTTGCAATGATGAGATCAGCTTGTCCCTGCCCCCGTCTGCCTGAAGCTTCTCTTCAGATCCTGCTGCCTGGCTCAGGCCACTCTGGACCCTGAGACTGACAATCTAACTGTCTCTGCTGCACCTGGCGGGGGCCCTGTAGACCCTGTCCACATGCAGCCTGCGGACACCCAGTGCTCAGCCAGTCTTCCCTGCTGGGGGCTGAGGGTGGATGGAAAAGGCGGCAGGGAAAGTCCACGGAGAGGCCGGGGGTGTCGGGGCCGCAGCATGACCATGGAGACAGCTCGGTCCACGTTACCACACTGAAAGGTGCTATCCTTTCAGGGCATGGCAGGTAGGGAGACTGAGGCAGAGGAGAGGTGCACAGCGAGGCGGTGACTCCTGAGGCCACATCCTCACCAGCCATTTCTTTTTCTTTTTTTTTTTTTTTGAGACGCAGTCTCGCTCTGTCACCCAGGCTGGAGTGCAGTGGTATAATCTCCACTCACTGCAAGCTCTGCCTCCCGGGTTCACACCATTCTCCTGCCTCAGCCTCCCATGTAGCTGGGACTACAGGCGCCTGCCACCGCGCCCGGCTTATTTTTTGTATTTTTAGTAGAGATGGGGTTTCACCGTGTTAGCCAGGATGGTCTCGATCTCCTGACCTCATGATCCGCCCGTCTTGGCCTCCCAAAGTGCTGGGATTACAGGCGTGAGCCACCATGCCCAGCCCTCACTGGCCATTTCAATGGCAGCTGGAACAGAAGTTCCCTGCTCTGTCCCCGGGACGACCGTGTATGTGGCACGTTCTCAGCGCATGCTGCTGAACCAGGAACACGTGAATGTCAGACTCCAGTTCCACGCCTGGGCATGTGCCCAACAGAAGGGGGTGCCCGTGGCCATCCGAAGACAGCGCTGGTCAGAGCATGATATTCATAACAGTCAAAAAATGGAAGCATCGGCCAGATTGGGCAATATAGTGAGACTCCATTGCTACAAAAATAGAGAGATGGAGTCTCGCTCTATCACCCAGGCTGGAGCAAAGTGGCATGATCTTGGCTCACTACAACCTCCGCCTCCTGGGTTCAGGCAATTCTCCTGCCTCAGCCTCCTGAGAGTAGCTGGGATTACAGGTGCCTGCCACCACACCTGGCTCATTTTTGTAATTTTAGTAGAGATGGGGTTTGCCATGTTGGCCAGGCTGGTCTCAAACTCCTGACCTCAGGTGATCCACCTGCCTTGGCCTCCCGAATTTGTTAGCCAGGCATGGTGGTAGGCGACCTTGTCTCTAGGGAAAAAATAAAAGACAAACCAAAAAACCGAGGAAGCAGCCCAGATGTCCATCACAGAATGGGTGGGTGTGAAATGCACTCATCATGGAATACTACGTGATAAGGAAGTAAAGAAAACTGCTGCACATGGCCACACAAATGAACCTCACAGTCAGCTCATTGAGGCCAGGCGCGGCAGCTCACGCCTGTCATCCCAGCACTTTGGGAGGGCAAGGCAGGTGGATCACCTGAGATCGGGAGTTTGAGACCAGCCTGGCCAACATTGGAAAACCCTGTCTCTACTAAAAATACAAAAAATTAGGCTGGGCATGGTGGCTTACACCTGTAATCCCAACACTTTGGAAGGCTGAGGGAGGTGGATCACCTGAGGTCATGAGTTTGAGACCAGCCTGACCAACATGGTGAAACTCTGTCTCTACTAAAAATACAAAATTAGCCAGGCATGGTGGCGCATGCCTGTAATCCCAGCTTCTCGCGAGGCTGAGGCAGGAGAATTGCTTGAACCTGGGAGGCGGAGGTTACAGTGAGCTGAGAATGTGCCATTGCACTCCAGCCTGGGCAACAACAGTGAAACTCTCTCTCAAAACAAACAAACAAAGAAACAAACACATTTAACTGGGTGTGGTAGCTGATGCCTGTCATCCAAGCTACTTGGGAGGCAGAGGCAGAGGCAGGAGAATCACTTGAACCTGGGAGGCAGAGCTTGCAGTGAGCAGAGATCATGCCACTGTACTCCAGCCTGGGCGGCAGAGCGAGACTCTTGTCTCAAAGAAAAAAAAAAGAAGAAGAAATACAGACCCGAGACTGCCCTGAGCAGGCCACCAGCGGGAAGTGCAGGTGGTCAGCCCTGCTTCATGGTGACAGCAGTCAGAACTGCAGCTCCTTCCAGAGTGACACCATCTGGGACCTGCTGATCCCAGCTACTCGGGAGGCTGAGGCAGGAGAATCACTTGAACCCAGGAGGTGGAGATTGCAGTGAGCCGAGATCGCGCCACTGCACTCCAGCCTGGGAGACACAGCGAGACTCCACCTCTAAATAAATAAATAAATAAATAAATATTTTAAAATTCACTAAGCTGGCCAGATGTTCTGGCACATCTATAGTCCCAGCTTCTCGGGGGGCTGAGGCAGGAGGATCGCTTGAGCCCAGGAAGCTGAGGCTGCAGTGAACCAAGTTCACATCACTGCATTCTAGCCTGGGTGACAGAGTGAGCCCCTGTGTCAAAAATAAATAAATTTTAAAAATTTGTAAAATTGTAAAAAATTTTAAAGTGCACTATGCCGTCTGTTTCAGGTTTACAAACAGGACCGCACATGACGTGACTCAATTTCAAAAGTCCGATGTTTCGGGGGCATCACACCCAGGGGAATCCTAGACAAGAGGACATGGGGGTATTTTCTTTATTCTACGACAGGGCCAGGGATCTCAGAAACTCCTCTCCAGCTTTTCCTGAGATGTCTGTCCTTACTAACAGAGTCTCAGGTGTGCGGCTAGTGTCGGCTCATAGCCCGCGGGCAGGAACCCCCCCCGCGCCTCATGCCCCAGCGGGCTTCCCTTCTTCACAGGCCGCTGGGTGGGTGATGAGTGGGAACGGCCCCCGGCAGCCCCTGGTGTCCTCCAGGCTCCCCTGGGGGACCCGGTGCTCATCGCCCCCAGGCCCTCCTCAGCATCTGCAGTCCACCCTCAGCAGTGTGTTGGCCCGGGTGAATGCTGGCCATGTACGCCCGGAGAACGGGCTGCTGAGCCTTCCCAAGGGGGATCCTGGGCTGGACTCGGGTTTTTGAGGCTGAAATGAAGGTGACTGGAAAAGCTTCAAACAAATAAAGCTTTCGGAAAAGAGGATGTGAGGCTGCCCTCAGGAACTACACACTCGAGGCTACCTTTGTATTTTCTTTCTTTTTTTTTTTTTTGTGGGGGGGAGATGGAGTCTCGCTCTGTCACCCGGGCTGGAGTGCAGTGGTGCAATCTCAGCTCACTGCAAGCTTTGCCTCCCGGGTTCATGCCATTCTCTTGCCTCAGCCTCCCGAGTAACTGGGACTACAGGTGCCTACTGCCACACCCAGCTAATTTTTTGTATTTTTAGTAAAGAGGGGGTTTCACCATGTTACCCATTATGGTCTCGATCTCCTGACTTCGTGATCCGCCCGCCTTGGCCTCCCAAAGTGTTGGGATTACAGGTGTGAGCCACTGCGCCCGACCCCTTCATATTTTCATAAATATCACATGGGTAAGCCACATGTCTTCATGTCTCAAAAAAGGCTGCAACAGGCCCAGTTAGAGAGCCATGGAAAGGGCAAGGCCAGTGTTGCTCAAGTCTGCAGGAAACAAGCCAGAGGTGGACCCATAAGACGTACCCCGTAAGCTTTATGGGAGTGACTGATTTGAAAACTGTTTTATCTGGACAGCAGCTGGTGAGCGGACAGACAAATGCAGTCTCTCCACACAACGTGGAGTATTATTGAGCCATAAAAAGGAAAAAGGTAGCTGGGCGTAGTGGTGCATGCCTGTAGTCCCAGCTACTCTGGAGGCTGAGGAAGGAGGATCAATTGAATCCAGGAGGTGGAGGTTGCAGCAAGCTGAGATCCAGCCACTCTACTCCAGCCTGGTCAACAGAGTGAGACTCAAAAAAAAAAAAAAAGGAATGAGGCCAGGTGCGGTGGCTCATGCCTGTAATTCCAACACTTAGGGAGGCCGAGGCGGGAGGATCAATTGAGCCCAGGAGGTTGAGACCAGCCTGGCCAACATGGTGAAACCCCGTCTCTACTAAAAATACAAAATTAGCCAGGCGTGGTGGCGGGCGCCTGTAATCCCAGCAACTCGGGAGGCTGAGGCAGGAGAATCATTTGGGCCCAGGAGGGAGAGGTTGCAGTGAGCCGAGATCACGCCACTGCACTCTAGCCCGGGCGACAGAGTGAGACTCCGTCTCAAGAAAAACAAAAAGAGAGAGAAAGAAAGCCTGACTCTGGGCTTTGCAATATCTCCAGGAAAGGCAGGCACTCCACGCCCTGAACAGAGGTGAAGTCCTTGTGCCTCCCACGGGCCCAGCTGAGCCTGACTCAGATTCTCATCCCTCCATGGCAGGGTCCACCGCTGCAACAGGTGCCTTGCCTGTCCCTAGCCACTTGGTGGCAGCGTGTTGACCAAAGGAGAATTGGATCCGGTTCCCCAGGTTCCCAGGAGCAAATCATAATGGAAAACCTTCAGCCGGGTGCGGTGGCTCAAGCCTCTAATCCCAGCACTTTGGGAGGCTGAGGTGGGAGGATCGCTTGAGCCCAGGAGTTTGAGACCAGCCTGAGCAACATACTGAGACCCTGTCTCTACAAAAAAAAAAACACAAAAGAAAAGCTTTGCCAGGCGTGGCGGTGTGTGTCTGTGGTCCCAGCTATGCAGGAGGCTGAGGCAGGAGGATCACTTGAGCCCAGGAGGTGGAGGCTGCAGCGAGCCGAGAGTGTACCACTGCACTCCAGCCTGGGTGACGGAGTGAGACCCTGTCTCAAAACAGAAACGAAAAGAAAGTCAAGCTTTGTAAAGAAGGTTCTCATCCCTCCATGGCGGGGTCCACCGCTGGAACAGGCGTCTTGCTTGCCTCTGGCCACTTGGTGGCAGTGTGTTGACCAAAGGAGAATTGGATCTGGTTCCCCAGGTTCCCAGGAGCAAATCATAGTCTCTGGAGAGTAAATCATTCAGTCCATAGGATTTATCCAGAAGGCTGCGCGTGGGCAGCAGCCACGGGTCTGTGCCTGCAACAGCAACGCAGCTGGGTGGTGAGTGCCGTGGGTTCTGGGGCTCCCCGAGTCTGGGGGACTTCACAGCAGAGGTGATGTCTGCACTGAGCTGGGTGAGGGATGGTGTGCAGAGCCAAATGGACGCCAGCCTCCCTCCAAGCCCGGTCTTACCACTGTGTTCGCCATGCAAGTAGGAAAGGGATTCATTTCCTGCTCTAAGCAAACTTGCCCAGGCTCAGTAGGAGACAGGTCTCAAACTCTGAACCCTCCAAATACTCCGAGCATGGCTTCTATTTTTAGCCAAATGCATTCAGTCATTCAGAAAACACTTATTCATTTATTTAACTTATTTTTTAGAGATAGAGTTCCTTTTTTTTTTTTTTTGAGATGGAGTTTTGCTGTTATCACCTAGGCTGGAGTGAGTGGCACGATCTTGGCTCACTGCAACCTCCGCCTCCTGGGTTCAAGTGATTCTCCTGCCTCAGCCTCCCAAGTAGCTGGGATTACAGGCGCTCACCACCACATCCGGTTAATGTTTTGTATTTTTAGTAGAAACAGGACTTCCCCATGTTGGCCAGGCTGGTCTCGAACTCCTGGCCTCAGGTGATCCCCCCGCCTCGACCTCCCAAAGTGCTGAGATTACAGGCGTGAGCCACCGCACCCAGCCTCGTGGTTTTAATTTGAGTTTCTCTGATGATTAGTGATGTTGAGCATTATTTATATACCTTTTGGCCATTTGTTTGCCTTCTTTTGAAAAATGTCTCTTCATATCCCTTGCCCACTTTGCCCCTCCCGGGTTTAAGCGATTCTCCTGCCTCAGCCTCCCGAGTAGCTGAGACTGCAGGTGTACATGACCATGCCTGGCTAATTTTTGTATTTTTAGTAGAGACGGGGTTTCGCCATGTTGCCCAGGCCAGTCTTGAACTCCTGACCTCAGGTGATCTGCCTGCTTCAGCCTCCCAAAGTGCTGGAATTACAGGCATGAGCCACCGCATCCAGCCTGTCTTTAATTTCAAATGCTAACTGTGTGTCGCTGATGTATAGGAAAACAACTGAGTTTTGTTTCATAACCTTGTACGCTGCATTTGCTCATGAGTTCCAAAAGTTGTGTTTTTCTTTTCTTCTCTTTTCCTTTTTGGATTCTTTAGGATTTTCTGCAATCACGTCATTTGTGAACAAAGAAGTTTTATTTCTTCCTTCCCAATCTGTATACTGGTGATTTCCTTTTCCGGTCCTTTTGCTGCAGCGGGGACTCCCAGTTTGAGGCCGGATGGGGTGGTGGGAGGGCACGTTCCTGCCTCTTCCTGATCATGGTTCCCTGCAGTCCCGCCTGCTGGGCCCTGAGCTGCTGCGGGAACCGCCGAGCACTGGCTCTGTAAGCCCCGGGTCCCCATACCGCTTTTCTGCGGGCCCTGCCCCGCCTGCCTGCCTCCAGGCCCCATCGCCCAGTGAGCCGTCCAGTTGAGCAGTCCTGCCCCCTCCTTGTCATGTACCCTCGGGGGTCCTCATTGCTCCCAGATGAAAGCCCCTGTTGTTCCCAGAGGCTCTGTCTCCTTGGAGGACGTTCACCAGCTGCCTCTCAAAGGACTGCCTGAGATCAGACACTTCTGTGGCCTATGGCTTCCTCAAGGACTCTACAAGACACAGAAGTCCTTGCTCTTTCTAGTGAAAAGAAAGGGTAAGGAGGGTCATTTCGACACCATGTCAGAGCCGTTCCTCACTGCCCCGGCTTCCTGTGTGACCAGGTGTTGGTGAAACGAGATTAATCCACCACTGACATGCACAGGAATCTGTGACGAGGCCCCCCGCCATGCTGGGCTGAGTGGACGGCACGAGAGATGACCCACAGACCATTCTTGCTTTGCCTCCACTGTCGTTCAAAGGGCATCTGCAAGAAGGAGATGCAGGGCTTTGGAGGTGTGGGATTTCTTCTTACCGCTGTTCCCACTTCTTACCTTCAGAATAAATCTCTAAGTCCAGTATTAGCAAATTCTTCACAGATGTAGGCCACACAAAGCACCCTCATTGTCTGTCATAAATATAATATCTTTTAAAATCTCCAGCGCAACCCACGGGCCTGTTTCTTCTCATAAATCTAGGCTGCCTGTCTCTGATCAAATTCTGCTTTTCCAGCAGTTTTACAGCTAAGTCCTCCCACATAATTTGTAATCGTTTCTTTACAAAGGACATTAAGCTAACCGTGATCCTGTGCTGAATTATGTAGCATTTACCACGCTCCTGTTTTTAGATTTCTTATCCCTTTCTAGTGGATTCTAAAAATATCAGTTAAGCTACCAACTAATTTCTAATCCTTGCTTCTATTAATATTGACCGTTCATCTCTTAGCCTTTGTCCTTGCTTGATTAAGCAATTCAAATCTTTTCCTGAAAATTTGATTGTTGACAATGTGACTGGCTCTGGCTGGAACACCGGGCAGGAAGGGATTCTGGCTCGTGGGGGTCCGGAGACCAGCTTAGCCACAGAAAGCCCTTCAGGTAACTCTGAGTGTTCTCTCCCCCTCTCACTCTCTCATAAGGCAAGAAACCAACAGTATCTTAACGTATAGATTAAATTTTAAATTCTCCATTGTCAGCACCCTGCACGGTGAGACAGGCCTCCAGATTTTAAGGTTGGCTTAAAAGGCCTCCCAACCGTGAGGCTGCCTGGGCGGACCACTTAACCTCGAGCCGCGTCTGTCAACACAGACAGCTTCTCTGATGAGTGAGATTCGGCTGAGATCTGAAGAGGGTAGTGGGTGCTGGAGTCCACCATCCAGAGCCCTGCAAAACGGAGGCGCTCATTCCCCTGGCTGCCTGTCTCTGCGATGGATCTTCCCTCCGCCAAAGGGGCCTCCGCACCCAGGGTGGCACTGAATCATTGCAAGCTGCAGGGACGATGCCCAGCCCCTAGGCCTCAATTTGGGACGATGGTGAAGGGACATCCCAGCTCCAGAGCCCCTGGGGTGCCCTCAGATGCTGCTGTATTGCATTCCTTTTTTGAGACAGAGTCTCGCTCTGCCGCCCAGGCTGGAGTGCAGTGGTGCAATCTAGGCTCACCGCAACCTCTGCCTCCTGGGTTCAAGCGATCCTCCTGCCTCAGCCTCCAGAGTAGCTGGGATTATAGGTGTGAGCCGCCATGACCGCCTAATTTTTTTTGTATTTTTTTTGAGACGGAGTCTCGCTCTGTCACCCAGGCTGGAGTGCAGTGGCCAGATCTCAGCTCACTGTAAGCTCCGCCTCCCGGGTTTACGCCATTCTCCTGTCTCAGTCTCCTGAGTAGCTGGGACTACAGGCGCCCGCCACCTCGCCCGGCTACTTTTTTGTATTTTTTAGTAGAGACGGGGTTTCACCGTGTTAGCCAGGGTGGTCTCAATCTCCTGACCTCGTGATCCGCCAGTCTCGGCCTCCCAAAGTGTGGGATTACAGGCTTGAGCCACCACACCTGGCCTTTTGTTTGTAGTTTTAGTAGAGACAGGGTTTCTCCATGTTGGCCAGGCTGATCTCAAACTCCTGACCTCAGGTGATCCGCCCACCTTGGCCTCCCAAAGTGCTGGGATTACAGGTATGAGCCACCACGCCCAGCCCACTGGATTGCATTTCAGCTTCACCCTCTGCCCCCCAGCTTCCTGCAGGGCCTTCCAGATGCTGTCCACGAATGCACTCCCCAGTAGACCCTTGCATGTGATGATCCATCTAAGACCGTTTCCAGGGAACCCAACCTATGGCAGTCCGTGCCAGGAACGGTCCCGCAAGTATACTCTGCAGGGGAGGCTTAGAGCCGGGCCCCCTGCCAGCCAGTATCAAGGCTGGCCACCAGCACCCGACACCAGTGGCTGTGAATTACAGTCTGATAACCCCTAGCAGGTGCAGCCAAACCATTTTTAAGGCTTTTTAATAATATCTGACTTCAAGACTTAACATAAAGCTACAATAATCGAGACAGTGATATCGGTGAAAGGACACAATAGATAATGGAACAGAAGAGAGAGCACAGAGACCGGCCACACGAATACCGTCCGCAAATCTTTGACAAAGGAGCAGAGGAAACGTAATGAAGGAAGAACGGTCTTTTCAACAAATGGTGCTGGGACGAGTGAACATGCACATACAAAAGGGAAAAAAAATAATCTAGGCCGGCCTCGGTGGCTCACGCCTGTGATTCCAGCACTGTGGGAGGCTGAGGCAGGAGGATCACTTGAGGTCAGGAGTTTGAGACCAGCCTGGGCAACACAGTGATACGCCATCTCTACAAAAAAACAAACAAAAGTTTTAAATGAGTCAGGCATGGTGGCGTGTACCTGTAGTCCCAGCTACTCGGGAGGCTGAGGCAGGAGGATCCCTTGAACCCAGGAGTTCAAGGCTGCAGTGAGCTGTGATCACACCACTGCACTTCAACCTGGGCAACAGAGTGAGACCCTGTCTCACTAAAATAGATAAATAAGGGCCAGGCTTGGTGGTTCACGCCTGTAATCCCAGCACTTTGGGAGGCCGAGGCGGGTGGATCACTTGAGCTCAGGAATCCAAGACCATCCTGGCCAACATGGTGAAACTCTGTCTCTATTAAAAATACAAAAAATTAGCTGGGCGTGGTGGCACATGCCTGTAATCCCAGCTACTTATGAGGCTGAGACAGGAGAATCACTGGAACCCAGGAGGCGAAGGTTGCAGTGAGCCGAGATTGCACCACTGCACTCCAGCCTGGGCAACAGAGTGAGACTTCATCTCAAAATAAAATAAAATAAAATAAAATAAGTATATATATGTGTATATATACATACACATATATATAGACATAGGCCTTACACCTTTCACAAAAATTAACTCAAAATGGATCATTACTTAAAATCACTTGATTATAAAATGCAAAGCTATACAACTTCCGGAAGATTACACAGGAGAAAATCAAAGTGACCTTGTGTTTGGCAATGAGTTTTTATCATCTTTATTATTATTTGAGATGGAGTCCTGCTACATTACCCAGGCTGTTCTCCAACTGCTGGACTCAAGCAATCCTCCCTCCTCAGCCTCCCCAGTGGCTGGGACGGCAGGCACACACCACCATGCCTGGCTTGGCAATGAATTTTTAGATACCACACCAAAAACATAATCTATAAAAGATTGATAAGTTGGACCTTATGAAGGGCATCAGATGCCAAAGAAGACATACAGATGGCAAAAAGCATACGGAAAGATGCTCAACATCTTATGTCCTTAGGGAACTGCCAATGAAAATGACAATGTAGAAACCACCACACACCTGTTAGAATGACCAAAATCCAGACACTGACATCACCAAATGCTGGTGAGGACGCAGAGCAACAGGAACCCTCATCATGGCTGTGAGAATGCAAAATGGTCCAGCCACTTTGGAAGACACTTGGGTGGTTTCTTACAGAAATAAACATATTCTTGTCATCAGATCCAGCAATTGTACCTCTTAGAATTTACCCTAATGGGCCAGGTGTGGTGGCTCATGCCTGTAATCCCAGCACTTTGGGAGGCCGACGTGGGCAGATCATGAGGTCAGGAGATCAAGACCATCCTGGCTAACACAGTGAAACGCTGTCTCTACTAAAAATACAAAAAATTAGCGGGGTGTGGTGGCAGGTGCCTGTAGTCCCAGCCACTCGGGAGGCTGAGGCAGGAGAATGCCGTGAACCCAGGAGGCAGAACTTGCAGTGAGTTGAGATGGCGCCACTGCACTCCAGCCTGAGCGACATAGCGAGATTCCATCTCAAAAAGAAAAAGAATTTACCCAAATGAGTTGAAAACATATATTCACACAAAAACCTGCACGTGAATGTTTGTAGCAGTTTTATTCATCATTGTTCAAATTTGGAAGCAACCAAGGTGACCTTCAAGAGGGAAATGTTGAATGGATAAGCAAAGTGTGGCACATCCGTCTGCTGAAATATTATCTGACGATAAAAAGAAATGAGGCTGGGTGCAGTGGCTCACACCTGTAACCCCAGCACTTTGTTAGACCAAGGCAGGCGGATCACATGAGGTTGGGAGCTTGAGACCAGTCTGGCCAATATGGTGAAACCTGGCTAAAAATACAAAAAAATTAGCCAGGTGTTGTAGTGGACACCTGTAATCTCAGTTACTTAGGAGACTGAGGCAGGAGAATTGCTTGAACCCAGGAGGCAGAGGTTGCAGTGAGCTGAGATCACACCCAGGTCACACCACTGCACCACTGCAGCCTAGCCTCAACACAGTGAGACGCCGTCTCAAAAAAAAAAAAAAAAAAAAAAAAGGTCAGGCACAGTGGCTCACGCCTGTAATCCCAGCACTTTGGGAGGCTGAGGCGGGCGGATCACGAGGTCAGGAGATCAAGACCATCCTGGCTAACACGGTGAAACCTCGTCTCTACTAAAAATACAAAAAAAGTAGCTGAGCATGGTGGTGGGCACCTGTAGTCCCAGCTACTTGGGAGGCTGAGGCAGGAGAATGGTGTGAACCTGGGAGGCAGAGCTTGCAGTGAGCTGAGATTGCGCCAATGCACTCCAGCCTGGGCGACAGAGGGAGACTCCGTCTCAAAAAAAAAAAAAAAAAAAAAGAAAGAAAGAAAGAAAGAAAAGAAAAAAAAAAGAAAAGAAAGAAAAGAAATTATCTGGCTGGGTATAGTGGCTCACGCCTGTAATTCCAGCACTCTGGGAGGCTGAGGCAGGAGGATCATTTGAGCCCAGTAGCCTGGGCAACATAACAAGACCCCATCTCTACAAAAACTGAAAAACAAAATTGGCTGGGCATGGTGGTGTGCACCTGTAATCCCAGCTACTCAGGAGGCAGAAGCAGGGTTGTTTAAGGCCAGGAGTTCGAGGCTGCAGTGAGCTGCGATGATGCCACTGCATTCCAGCCTGGGCCACAGAGCAAGATCCTGTCTCTAAAATTAAAAAATTAAAAAAAAAAAAGAAGGCTGCAGGAAGTGGGCAGCTACCAGGGAGATACCACATACAGCTGGAAAACACACACACACAAAACAAAAAAGCCAGCCAACCACGTTGCACAGGAGGACCCAGGGGAATGCAACCTGGTATCAACAAGGAATGGGCTGACCGGGGGCACCGATGTTATCCAGGGGCCGGGGAGTGTCTGTCCTCTGTAAACCAGAGCAGACGATACAAGACGTGGTTCTAGAAAGGGTTCCCTAGTAGCAGTGAGAATCATGGGACCCCAGAATAATTGGGGTCAGGTGGCAGTGCTGAGTCATCAGAAGCCAGGTGGGTGCAATCCTAGCGAGGGCAGCAGGCTGAGTGGTGAGGGGGAGGGGGGAACTGCAGACGGCTATGAAGATGGTTCCTAAAAGGTGGTATTTGTAGGGGACAGACAGACAGGCAGCCAACAAGAGAATTACTTAAAGATAGAACCAAGAGAAGTCAACAATGGATACTAGAGGGCGGGGGGCCACCCCAAGGCAACGTCTCGGTGCTTTGCTTGGGCTTCCAGACCTGAGCCAGCCTTTGACCTGTGACTCAGTGCCTGGAGGAAGACCTACCCCAAACCACAGCGCATGCAAGCTGTCACGATGCGCCTGGGCCTTGCACGAGAGGACCCTGCAGCCTCTCTCAAAGGGGATGCCGGACACTTCAGGGACGGCTGGACGGGGGTCTAGGCTGCCGTTAATGCTTAGGGAGGAAACTCCCATCGTGCCCAGTCGGTCTCCTGGTCCCGACCAGTCGTCATTCCTGAAAACACCACTGGAGGGCGCACGTGGTCACTTGAAAACTCCCACATGGGTTCCTCGGTGTCCAGGGAGCTGTCCTCCCCGACAAGGCCACGCAGAAGCCTCTGAAACTGCAGTCCCTGCTGCCCCCGCCCCCTTGCAAGACAGGAAATCCAAGCAATGATGTGTTCCTAGGAGACGGGCAGGGCTTTGAGCCAGCTGTAGAGATTCAGAGGTCCCCATGCCTGTTTAAATAATTATTCTGGCCCCTGCAAAAAAAACAAGACCAGTCATGAAATACGACCAAGGATGGTGCAGACCTCACCAAGTCAAAGCCTGAAACGGCTGCAGGCGTGGCGTCTTTCCCGGAGCAGACACACAGCCTCACGGATGCGACGTTGGCCGCTGAGCTGGAAATGACCTTTTCCCATCCCTGTCAGTAAGATCGGAAGCAGTTCCTGTTCGCATGGAAGGACAAGAGCCTGCATTTACAATTTTGTACTGGCCGGGCACGGTGGCTCACACCTGTAACCCCAGTGCTTCGGGAGGCCAAGGCGGGCGGATCGCTGGAACACAGGAGCTCAAGACCAGCCTGACCAACATGGCGAAACCCCGTCTCTACAAAAACAATCACAGGAATTAGCTGGGCACACCTGCTGACCCTCATGGCACTAGGGGTATCTGGGGTGAGAAGAGACCTGTGTGGAATTCATGACAGCCCGACGGGGGAACACACTATGGACTCCCAGGACTCTGGAGCAAGGCCTGGTGTCCCCTGCCCCATGTCCCCTGCAGGAGGGAACCATCTGGCCCTGGCAGAGACGGAACAGGGGACCATCCGGCCAGGGGGCATGAAGCAACCGTGCGCAAAGAGCTTCCCTTCTGAGCTGGACCCTGTCAGATCCAACAAGTCACAGGGCCAGGCAGCCCAGCCACAGGGCTCCGAGTGGAAGGGTCCATGGGACAGGCCTAAGCAGGCCCGAGTGTAGGGGGGACGCCACCCTCCCCTGCCACGCCAGTACCTTCTGTCTGTTCCCACCTGCGGTCATGGGAGGGGACCTTGGTGACCAGCAGACGGAGGAAGAACAGAGCCGCCCTTGGTTCACAAGTGGGTTGGCTCGGTACTGAGCGCCCACTGAAGGTGGACGGTTGCCACGTTACGGGCCCACTCAGAGGTGGCCCTGAAAGACACCGTGGACAGAAATCTCCGGGCCAGAGCCTCAGGCCGCGCACCTGGCCGTCCACTCCTCGGTGTGGGAAGAACAGTGGCCCACGGTAAGAACACACACAGCCCACGGGCAGCGGTGGATGGCGTGGCTGTTTTGTCAGGGGCCTGGAGGTAAGGTAGGAGAGGGGACTTGACTCCGGAGGCGGGGCTTGGACATTAGACCTAACTGAGGACTAGCTGAAACAGGGATGAGGCCCAGATGTGGTGGCTCACGCCTGTAATCTTAGCACTTTGGGAGGCTGAGGCGGGTGGATCACCTGAGGTCAGGAGTTCCAGACCAGCCTGGCCAACATGGAGAGAGTCCGTCTCTACTAAAAATACAAAAATTAGCCAGGTGTGGTGGCATGTGCTTGTAGTCCCAGCTACTTAGGAGGCTGAGGCAGGAGAATCACTTGAACCTGGTAGGGGGAGGTTACAGTGAGCCAACATCGTGCCGCTGCACTCCAGCCTAGGTGACAGAGCGAGACTCTGTGTCAAAAAAAAAAAAATTTGGCCGGGCGTGGTAACTCAAGCCTGTAATCCCAGCACTTTGGGAGGCGGAGACGGGTGGATCACGAGGTCAGGAGATCGAGACCATCCTGGCTAACCCGGTGAAA